>NW_020185336.1:1928291-1928440 GCF_003031525.2 Neophocaena asiaeorientalis asiaeorientalis
TTAAAAAAAAAAAAAAAGGGGAAAAAAAGGCAAGGTGCTGGGAGAGAGGGCTGCCCAAATCAGAAACACCCTGTAGCGTCTCCGCCTCAGGAGGAAGGCGTATTTCGCAACCTCCGAGGGAAATCGCCTCGGCCGCGGCGTCCAAGTGA
>NW_020185336.1:1928923-2035943 GCF_003031525.2 Neophocaena asiaeorientalis asiaeorientalis
AGCTGGTGGAGGAGGCTGTTCTGGCGAGTCGAGTACCCGCGCCCGCGAACCTTCCACCTGCAGAGGACCCGGGTGCAGCCATGGGCTACCAGGGACAGCGGCCCGTCGTCCCGCCACAGGTAACGAGACTGGGGCTGGTTCTGAAGGCAGGTCATTCGTTCGTTCATCCTGCAACAGCGTTTAGCTACCTTCACCCAGCGTCTTGATGTAGCACCACAGAAGGTTCTCCAGCAGAAAAAAGAAATTTTGCCTTGATCTTTTTTTTTTTCTTAGCGGGCACTTTTCAATATAACCCCTTTAATTTCACAAAAATCACATCCTTTGCTCCCTAAGAGATCCTAAAGTACTAGGATTTCATGCAGTAGTCCACGAACTTGGTGCAGCTGTAATCAGGACATTTTAGGATGGAGTTTGTTCACAAGCTCTGTTTGAATTACTAGATATTGTTGTTACTCTATTATCCTCATTTGCTTATCGTTATTGGCATTACTTATTATTATTACTAATATCATGTTAGTCTCCTAAATTGCAGTTTTCTGAATTTTTGAGCTAGTTAAATATTTTTTTAATTGCACTTTTATATACTAAAATAGAGCCATCTAGATGACAGAGAAACCCTCGTTTCTGAGCATAAGGACAAAGGGAAAACTTGTCGTCAGTCTGCTGCTGTTTTTAATGTTGTCAACTCGATTATAGGATCTGGTATAATAGGTAAGTTTGTTTTTTTTTTTTTTAAATTTTCAGTGAAAAGGCCAAATTTAAGACACTTATTATGTTGCTAGTATTCATAGGTTAATTTTAAAGGAAAAAATCTTAAATGATAAAATTGGTAATTGTTTTTTCATAAAAGCCTTCCCTTTTTTCCAATGTAACAATGTGCACACATCAGTCTCTCTTATACTAAAAATGGGGTGGTGATTCACACTCTTTCCACATTTGAGAGCATCCTCCGTGTGTGATAGATTAAGGTGGAGCTGCAGATGGGAGATTGCTGAATTTTTTTTTCATAGGCTGCATGGTCAAGTGATAATGTTACCTAATTTACTTTTTTCCCTGTTCCTGGAGTGGCCAACCGTTACTTGAATCACCTTTCCATCACCTTCTAGAGGTGTAGAACCTCCAGATACTTGCAAATATTGGAGATACAAAAGTTTAATGTGAAAACATAACAATCGTGAAGAATCAAATCCACGTAATATTTCCTTACCCATTTATAGAGTATTAAATTTTAAAGTACAAACTTATTATGATATATCAATTGTAAATATAATTTAATCAATAAATAGAAATGGTTTTTTAAATGATTTTTTAAAACAAAGGAGCCAAATAATCAGAATTGAAAGAAATGAGCCTCTCATATTTTCCCAATTTGAAGCAAAGGAAAAGTTCAGAAAAAATTAAGTGCATTGCGTTATAATAATAAAGGCAGTTTTTTTTTCAGCGCTTTTGTTATTTGAAACATCCAATTTAAGAAAAAGCAAGGACAAAACAAAATCCTGCAAATACTCATTGAGAATATTACTTTTTCCTGTAAAGTTATGACATTTTAGTCTCAGTCATCTGGATTGAGTTACTTTTCTTAACTTTCACAAGTTGATGTATTTCTTTTTTACTTTCCATATACAGACAATTTTTTTTTTCAAATGGTAAATAAACTGTAGGAACCTGAGACAAAGTAGTAGCAAGTAGGCGTAAAGACTTTTTTGAAATTCAGCCTCCATGTACCATAGAGGTGTAGGCCGTATTCCAGAGTTAATTCCTGATATGAACACTTTAAGCTGATTCATGTCAACTTAAAAAGTACTTCTTAATTAGGCTCAGCAGATTTTTGAAAGAGGAAAATTTTCAGAGAATAAATATTCTGGGTGGAATTATTTTAAGTACATTTTATTTTAAATGTTTCATTGTCCATAATCTAAAATTGCCCATTTCCAAAAAAGATTCATAAGAAATAACATTACATACTCCTTTCAGCTTTATAAAAAATACTTTTGCCTTCTTATTTTCCTCTCCTTTTCCTACAGAGTTGCCCATTTTGACCCCAGGGTTGGTCTTTCCTCATATCTCATAACCCTTCTATACTCTGGTTATCATCTCTGTTTTCCCGGCCAGCACATAAGGAGAGCTCTGGGTCATTACTCTCCACATATTCTAGGTCATATGTCCCCCTCACCCCGAAGGGAACATTATTTGTGTGAACTGTCATCTGTTTTTCATTTGATGCTTTCTTACTCTTATTTTTCCACCTCATAAACTTACTCACTTGACATGCCCTTAACTTACAACATTTTATTCTGAAATAGGTGTTAATATGCTAACATTTAATTTTAGTATTCATATACACTGTTTAAAACTATGTCATATAAATATGTCAATTTACTTAACCTATTATATACAGATACTGGGGGAAAACTTCCGTGTTTCCATATGTTTTATTAACGTGATGGGTGGGACATTTTATGTTTTTTCCAGGATTGCCTTATTCAATGAAGCAAGCTGGCTTTCCTCTGGGAATATTGCTTTTATTCTGGGTTTCATATGTTACAGGTAAAATGCTGTGTAATTGATTATTCCTGCAATTTAAATTGTGCAATGACTGTTTTACACAAACACACACGCTCTGTAATTGAATTTCCTAATTAAAAAGTGCATCAAAGAATTTAAACATTTGTATCTGAGGAGATTTACTTTCCTTGCTAATCCTCTGAACAGATTAGAAAAGCATTATATATTACCAAGCCTAAATCCTTTTCATGTGCCTTTTCACTTTATGCCAAACGTGGTAGATAGAGGAGTCACTTTAAAGACTGATTAAGGCCAAGACCGTACTCTGAAAATGCAGACATCAGGGATTCCTTTCCCACAAAAACCTCGGGCAGGTGCACACAGATGAACAACCTTTTTGAGCTCTGTTTGTGCAGGTGGCAGCTAGAGCCCCGGTGCTCAACCAGCAGGGATCCCCACTCCCTCCCCACCCTACCCTGCCTGCCCAGCCTCCTGCCTGCCACTGTCTTCAAGGGCAGCAGTAAGGTGCTTCTGTATCGCTTCTTCTGTTCTGCTTCCCGCTTTCCGTGTAACATGTTCATTCACACCCATTCCCCCGTCTAAGTGCAGGCTTTACAACTCCTAATCATCTTCTCTTCCTGTTGTTCTCACCCCTGCCCTGTCGTCCCCCCAGTTCACCTCAAGGCAAACACAAGGTCTTTCCTCTACCTTAGTATCACTGTGAAAGAGGCAGCAATCACAAACAGACACCCACTGCAGTGGTTGCTGCTAGGGGGCTGCTATGTGTGATCACCTAGATGCCCTTTACCAGGTAATACAAAACACCTCAGCTGTCCCCTGCTCCAGAGTGGTGACCTGGGCCTTAACAGTATCACCTTCCTGTGAGGTTATGAACCCCAGCCACCATTTCCCCAAAGACTGAGTAACGGAAACCTCAAAGCTGTCCTCCTTGCCTTGGGAGGGACCAACGTGCGGGGCAGTTGGAGCTCCAGAGCGCCACCGCTGCAGGGCTTGGGCTGCAGCTGCTCTCCCCCGAGATGGAGTCCTGGTGAGCTGTTCCCCTGCCCTATCTTTTCACTCCCCTTCTCCTAAGAGCACTCCCTCAAATCTCTTGCCCAAGAATCTCTGTCTCAGCTCTACTTCTAGAGACTCTGACTAAGATGCGATCCCTCATAAAATCTCAGGCTTCCAAAAACCAGCCTGTAACTCAGCTGTTTTTCCTCAGGCTCAGGAAGAAAGTAAAGCATGCAGCAGGTACCAGAGTCAGAGCTGCAGAGGCCCTCAACTCCCTTCCTCCCTGCTTCTCACCACCCACCACTCCCTAAACCTAAGATGCTTTTAGCTTCTACAGCTCTTAATTTGTAGCTTAAGACCCATAATTTAGTAATGTGGAATCTGTGACTTTGTGCTTATTCAGAGTTGCTGGTGCTTAAAAAGTGTATTTAATTTATGAGCACATTTATCACACTCAAAAACCCTATTCAAGGATTTACCCTTGTCGTTTTTAATTTCCTGTTTTCCAGTCAATCAGTACTGACAAATAATTAATTTCCTCCCAGGCATAATAACCATGGCTTGTTTAAGTGCATTATGAACATGTACACACATTGTAAACCAGTAGACAGAAAGCATTTAAAAATATATATCACCTAAGGATTCAATCAATAATTAAGGAGAATGAATAGTTTCTTAAAGCCAAGTCACATTATACATACATAGATCATAATGTGAATAACTCTCTCAACTGATGCTATACGTAAACCTACAGCAATGTCTGTGAGCAGTCCTTTGCAAAGTCATATGTTGCAACTAATCAGCAGAAATTAGTTACTCAGTAATTTGGCTGCATGATGAAAATCCTTAAATAATTTTGATAAATTAAGGATGACCACACAGACACAAAAAATAATTATAGACTGTGATTCATTTTGTTCCTTAATTAGGATTTTAAGAGCAAAATCTACAAGTAGGGTTATAATATTGAGTTGTTCTTTAAATTGACACTAATTATACAGTTGTTTGTCTCTACAATTATTCTTTTGTCTTTTTAAGGCCTTTGTCTTTTTAATGAGTTATGTCTAGTTCAACAAGTAGTGTTTCTAAGTTCTGTTTTCATGTTGGTGAAATGTTGGAGAACAAGAAAGAATTGTAAATATTTACAACAAATTATTTTAATTTACTTTAAGGTTCTCATATTTGTTGATTAGAGTAAAATAATTTTTATTGTCTAAGTATACATAATGATGTAAAAGAAAATGTTCCTGTTAAATAACGTACACTCATTCATGGATTATCTAAAATTTGCATACAGTACATTTAAAGGGAGATCAAAATGTTATAGTGATATTTGAGATTCCTAAAACTTTTGAGAGCTTTATCTATAGCCCGTATAGCATTTGTTATTGACTAACTTCTTAGCAAATTGTTACTTTTGAGCAGTACATTTTGAACTGCTGTACAATTCAGCAGGTCTCATCCCAAGCATACAGTTCTTCACCAAAACTTTACAACATCTGTGAAACTGGTTACCCCCTGTTACTCCAGTCCTCACTGATTCTCTTCCTTGGCCAATAAGTTGCTTTTTAGTTTTCCTGCCTTTAGCATCTGTCTTTTGCTTTCTGATCCGTCCTCCATATTACTGCAAAAGTTATCTTTATGAAACCTCAGCCTGATCTGATATTCCCCCAGTCAAAACGTTCCAAGACTCTATAATGACAACAGAAAAAAATGTATTGCATTTAAATTCTTTCATGGTTCGGCCACAGTCTGCATTTCTGGTCTTATCTCCCACTAATATGACCTCTCTTTCACCCTGTCACCGACACTGCCCTGTGTGGGACTTATGTTTTAGCCATTCTGGACTATTCCATTACCCACATGTAGAATATACCTTCACACTGACTTCCCATAGATAGTCCCCCTGCTTGACATTATTTTTTTCTTCTCTACCTGGTGAAATCCTGTTTATCCTTCAAGGCACTACTCAACTCTTCTGTGAAGCTTTTCCTAGTTTTAAACAAAGGATGTAGGATGAATTACTATGTCATTTGTGCTTGCAGAATATTTTAAAATATATTTATTAAGTCATTTATCATATTACATTTGAATCAGATATATAGACACCTAGCAATCCTGCTTTATTGATCACTGATTCATTCAACAGATATTTACTGACACTGCTGCCATTATAACAATGATAGGAATGATAGCTATAGCAATGATAGCATTATTCCTGCCCACACGAAGCTCACAATGTAGTACGTTAGGCAGAAAAAAACACACATAATTATAATACTTCATGAAAAATACCATAATACAAATATGTGCATGACAATAGGGATACTGGCATTTAATCCAGCCTTAAAGGAGCAGACATGTTTTGGGAAGGAAAAAACAGCTTCACTGACTGTTTATGAAAAAATGTGAGAGAGCAAAGAAAATGGAAGGGTACTCCAAGCAGATGGTAATGTAGAAATGCAAGAGAGAACTATGTAAGTGATTCAGCCTGGCTAAAGTATAGGGTTGATGTTGATAAGTGGAAAGAGATGAAGTTAGGTTTGCAGAGGCATTTTTGAAGGCTCCCATGTAATGATAATCATTACCATTTCCTGAAGACTGGCTAGATGCTAAGCATAATGCAGCCACTATACTTAATCCTTCTGACTCCATAAAGTAGGTATTCATGTTCTACTTTTTATGGAGGAGGAAATTGAGACCAGTAGGTTAACATGATTTGCCCAAGGTCTGCAGTTACTGGCAACAGAGTTGAGATTTTGGTTAAATGCATGGATTCTGGAGCTAGACTACCAGGGTCTGAGTCCTGTCTCTCCTTTATTCTGTGAAATTTAGCAATTTACTTAAGCTTCTGTGCCTCACTTTTCTCATCTATCAAATGGAGGATCATAAGGGCACCTACTTAGGGCTGTTGCGATGATTAAACACGTTAATATACATAAAGCATTTAGAAAAAGGTCTGGCAGACAGAAAGTGTTGTGAAGTATTTGCTATTGTTTTTGTGGTTTTTATCATTGTTACCATCATTATCATCAGACTCCAAATACTATGTTTTTCCACCGCAACACACAGCCTATAGAAGATAACTAAAAATAGCATGAGTTCTCATTCATTTAGCCTCCATAGTGTGCCAAGCATTGTGGTAGGCATTTAAACATCATCATCCTCATAGACTCTTCAAGGTTGGGGTATTGCCTTACTTTACAGATGAAACTCAGAGTCCTTCATCCAAGATCCCACAGCTAATAAACAGTTTTTTTCTGAAAAAAAATTATGAAAAAGTGTTGTTTTTTATCCAAAGGCATCAAAGTATTCCCCTGGAGGATTTTAAGCAGAAAACATGGTCAGATTTATGCTGTGGTCAGATTCATCTGGTACAGGGGGGAGGTCAAGAAAGTCTTAGTAGGGAGGGGATAGTGGATGAGAGAACTAATAGGAGTTTTTGCAGTAATCCAAGCAAGAAATGATAAAGGCCTAAGCCCTAAAGTAAAACAGGTTAGAGACTAGAAGTGAGGAGATATAGTTGAATAATTTATGATGCAGTAGTTAGTGGACTTAGTGACCAAAGGAAAATAGAAGGTGATGGATAATGAGAAGTCTAGTGTGATTCTCAAGTTTATCTTCATATTATTCACAGTTTGGAGAAATATGAATGCGGAAGCAGGTTCCAAAACAAATATATAAATTCTAATTTGGACATCTAAAATCAAGATGCCTATGAGGTCTTCAAGGTAAAATGTTTATTAGGCAGCTAGATGTAGAAATCTGGAGTTTTGGAAGAAATCTGGGCTGGAGGTACAAATTTGGGAGTTACTAACATCTTTATGAAAATTGAAAGCATGACCATGAATAGGATCACATTAGGACATCTTGAAGAGTGAGGAAAAAGTCCAAGAATCCAGGGTTTGAAGAGAGTTAAAGAAACGTGAAAAACTAAATGACCCAAAAGATAGGAGGAAATCCAAGAGAAAGTGATGTCAGAAAGGCCAAGGGAGGATGGTTGAGAAACAAGGGAATGGTAAACAGGGAGAAAATGCTACTGAAAAAGCAAATATGGTTAATATTTAGGAGGTATCAATTGGATTTATCAACTTGGAGCTCATTGATGAACTTGTTAAAAGAAGTTTCAGTGAACTGGGGGTGGGGAATCAAGGTGGAAACAACATTGCAATGATTTGTATTTTCTTCTTTGTATTCTAGTACATTTCCAAATAACTTGATAAAAAAATTCACCTGTGATGGAAGCATGAGCAAGGAAAAAGAAAAAGCAAGAATCACACCCTCTGTGTAGCTGTGTACCCAATACAACTGCAGTGTCATTCACTAGGTGTTCAAAAACATTGGGTTAAATGAAAGAGACTTTTAGTTATATATTTTCTGTATATTTGTGTCTTCAATTTCAACACTAAAAGTGGAACTTGGGAATTCTCTGGCGTTCCAGTGGTTAGGACTCCGAGCTCTTACTGCCAAGGGCACGGTTCAATCCCTGGTCAGGGTACTAAGATCCCACAAGCCACACGATGCAGCCAAATAAATAAACAAACAAAAAGAAAATTGGCCATCTCTGTTTTTTTTTAAAAAAAAAAATGGAACTTAAATCTCTAAAATGTAAATTTCAAAAAAAAAATCTTAGAGTGCTCTCTTAACTATAATAATAATATAGTAAAGTAAACCATAATAACTATAAAGTTACTAGTTGTACTTTGTTATAAAACAAATGATCTGATTCTCCTAAATCTATTTTTTCTTCTGAATGCTTCCAGCACGTTTTATTCTCGGTCTTCACACGTTGAACGCCTATGAGATATTGGATTACCTACATTCTGTTGCTTGGACAATTGAGCCACATCCTGTTAATAGTCATCGCACTGGTTAGGTTAAGAAAGTAAAATGGAAAATTAAAGCTTTAACTCTAGTCTGCATACCCTCATCTGTCCAGTTCATTGCATGGATATATGAAGTCTATTTGCATCTCGATTAAAAAATATATAACTGGAAACAGTACAGTTTTATGAAAGATAAAGTTTTATGAAACGTAAGACTTGCCATGCTAATTTACTGTAGCATTAAACTCTTCTTTAAAGTTCTTTTTTTCTTTAAGTCAAAACACTAAAAAAAAAAAATTGTATTAAATGTAATCTGACATTTGTTTAATGGTTATTTTTGCCACAGACTTTTCCCTTGTTTTATTGATAAAAGGAGGGGCCCTCTCTGGGACAGACACTTACCAGTCTTTGGTCAATAAAACTTTTGGCTTTCCAGGATATCTCCTACTGTCTGTTCTACAATTTTTGTATCCTTTCATAGGTAAGGATGAATGTGAAATTGAATATTGTAAGTATTTTCATAAACGGCCATTTCTGAATAAAATAGTTTTAATAGTCATTAAAGAATACTAGTAGTTGAAATAGTTTCCACATTAAGTGTTTATCTTTAGCCATTTTTCCCTTGTTTTCTGTTCCTTTTGGTCAGTTTTCTGAGTATTTCATTGAAATAAAGTGAGCGTGATTCTGAGTTAATGCTTGTGATTCCCTAGCTTGATGAAAAATAGAATGATAGATTTCTTCTAAGGCTAAAATTTTTTTGAAAACCTAAGGATTTGTGGAAGTCATGTCCAAGGCCAACGTGCTGTTTAAAGTTTGCACCCAGCACTTCTTAAATAAGCAAAATGTTAACATTCATCAATGGCCAAATTGACTTCATTTTCAAAATAAGTAATACAGAAGCTATTGTTCAAACTAGTTTCTTATGTCTCTTCAGAAAGCTAAGAATATATTTCTCCAAAATCTTACTTTTTCAAATGAGGTGATATTTTGGAGGCTTGACAGTTTTCTATTATTGTTCCGCACTTCGAGCAAAATATGTGTTCCTAAAGAGTATTTGGAAACTGAACTTTAATAACAAAACAAATTGCGTTTTAAATGACTACCAAAACTCACTATTATTTAAAGACGTTCTGGAAAGAATCAATTTGTGAAGTGAAAATCTTTTTGTAATACAAACTGATATTCTCCCACAAATCTGCTGTCTAGTTATTTTTAAAGTTGTACATATTTGTAATCACAATATATATTTGAAAGTAGACTATTTGGGAAGTGATAACTGATTACTTTCAAAATATTCAAGATGAAACATGTGATGGCTTGTTGGTGACTGTATTGTTTCAATTATGTGTTTAGCTATGATAAGTTACAACATAATAACTGGAGATACTTTGAGCAAAGTTTTCCAAAGAATCCCTGGAGGTAAGTCAGTATATTTATTTTATATGGTTTTTCATAGTTAATGTGATTCATAATAACTTAAAAATAAAATATTTGCAAGTGGAGGAATTGGATGACTTCAAATATCCAGTAATATCCATGATCCAATCTGATCCTAAAGTATTAATCTCTTATATATAGTTTATTTCTAATTTAGCTGTTTAAAAATTATTATTTATATAATTAAAATACTTTATATTTTAAATATCTTATGTATCAATAACTCTCTGTAGTATCATTTTTTCATGTAGTGTTTATACTACATCATTTCTTAAATAAGCAAGCTAATCTTTGTCCCCATTATTTGTGTTAAGGTACAATTTAATATAGTAAAATTAACCCTTTTTAATGTATAGTCCTATGAGTTTTGACACATGCATATAGTCATATAACCACAGCCACAATCAAAATACAGAACCATTCCATTATCCCCCCAGATTTTCCTCATTCCCCTTTGTAGTCAAACTTTCTCTCATCTCCAGCCTTAGGGAACCACTGATCTGATTTCTCTTCCTACTTTTGCTTTTCCCAGAATGTCAAATAAATGGCATCTTATAGGAGCTAGCCTTTTGGGTCTGGCCTCTTTCACTTAGTATAGTACATTTGAGGTTCTCCATGTTTTGGGGTTTATTAGTAACGTGTTCTTTTTTTTAATTGCTGAGGATTATTTCATTATATTGATATAAACATTTTATCTATCATCCAGTTGAGGGACATTCGGGTTGTTTCCTGTTTGGCTTGATTCTGAAAAAGCCGCTGTGAACATTTTAAGCAGACCTTTTTAGCATGTGCCACAACGCCACTCCCTGTTCATCCTTTCACCATATCATGGCTATTTGAATAATTCAGAGATCGTGAGTCTTTTTGCTTTGAAGAGTTCCCCGTCCAAGCCACATAATCCCCATTTCATAGTCACCTAACTTTATAGTTGTTATTATCCTTCAAATTGATACAAAAACACCTTTTCTCTTAGTGTGTGAATCACCCATCCTAGAAACATGCCAACAAAATGAAACAAAACGTAAAACTGGAAATTGTGCTTATTCCTCTCACAGGGTTTAGTGGAAACTGAAACCAAGGAGATTTGAGCATCAAATCACTGACCCACTACTTGCTAGCTGTGTGACCTTGAGAAGGTTAATGCCTTCGCTGAGTTCTAGCCCCTCATCTCTAAATTATGAATTAGAGTATCACCTGCTTCATAGAATTATGGTGTGAAACGAGAGACAACGCAGACAGTGCCTAGCATATAGGAGGTGTACCCAGCACTGTTAGCTGTTATCTGTAGGTGCTGTCGTAGCCCCCAGCCTCCAAATCCTGTTTTCATAAACTGAGATTAGGTGAGTGGATAGAATGTTAAGGAAAATGAGAAGAATATAATACCATATATACAATATGATCTAAATTATGTGAATTTTCTATTTCCATAAATAAGGAAAAAATAAAAAACATATTCACATATAAACTGTGGTTATCTTTTAATTGTGCAATTCATAGGAATTTTTTCAAAAATTTGTCAATTTTTTCAGTTTTTCAAAGGAGCATTATTAATTTAGAAAAACTTCTTTCTTTTTTCTTATTTAAGAAGTAATACATATGTATGAGGAAAATGTTAGAAAATATAGCATAGTCTCTTTCTCTTGGGACAACCAAGTAGGCATAATCCTACCAACACTTCCTTCTTTCCTTTTCTCCTTCCTTTTTAATCTATACTTTCAGAATTTTAAGGATACATGTAACTTCAGACATCCGTATAAATAAGATAACACTATATTAGCAGAGCAAACGGTTTGAAAGAGTAAACAGACCAGATATACAAATAATTTCATTCATATTATGTTCACCAGAAATATGTAAATAGTTGAGTTCAAGGGTTTTGGAACTTGACTTTCCTGTTTTATTGTTTTGACTCACAACGTTATGATGATTGTTTAGTTATGACTGAGTTAAACAAAAACCCACGATTTATATTTCCATTCTGGTATATAGGTGTGTGTGTATAACTTATGCCATTTTGAAATTCCCACCTTGGAACTTCCTTATATATTAGTTTGTTAGCCATATAAGAAAACTAGTCTTACTTTTCAGAGTAATAGCTCTCTTTTTTCTTTTTTTTGCGGTATGCGGGCCTCTCACTGTTGTGGCCTCTCCCGTTGCGGAGCACAGGCTCCGGATGCGCAGGCTCAGCGGCCATGGCTCACGGGCCCAGCCGCTCCGCGGCATGTGGGATCTTCCCAGACCGGGGCATGAACCTGCGTCCCCTGCATCGGCAAGCGGACTCTCAACCACTGTGCCACCAGGGAAGCCCCTCTTTTTTTGTTTTTGTTTTTTACCACATTCACTTACTTATTTGACATACTTGGCTTCTACAGATTTTAGATTTTGCAGAAATTAATGCACAAAGACTTGGTACCACTGAGGACATTTCAAAAGTATAATCACATGATCTCTGAAGGAATTCAATATGAGCTAAAAATTTAAACAATAGTGTCTTTATTGGAATAGATAGATAGCTCCTAAAGTGAATACTAAAGTTAGCACAGCTTTAAATATATATATATATATAAATCCTTGTAAGTATGTTTTATTTTATGTTTACAAATTTTGTTTGTATTTGATCTCTCTCTCTCACACACACACACACACACACACATACACTCTATTATTTCCTTGTTTTGATAGCCAAGAGTCTGCAGTGAATACCTGGTTTCAGCAGCTTCCCTATGACATCTTCCCTATCCAAAAAGTTGCTTTGTCTGCTTTCCTTCAGGGAAATCACTTCTTTCTCAATAGAAGGGTAGAAATAATAGTCAATATTTATCTCACACACACACACACACACACTCTATTATTTCCTTGTTTTGATAGCCAAGAGTCTGCAGTGAATACCTGGTTTCAGCAGCTTCCCTATGACATCTTCCCTATCCAAAAAGTTGCTTTGTCTGCTTTCCTTCAGGGAAATCACTTCTTTCTCAATAGAAGGGTAGAAATAATAGTCAATATTTTTATCAAAACCTTGAGGTTTGAAATCTTAAGTTGTACTGATCAAGTCTCTCTGGAATACAGAAGTTAGAAAATAAAAAGCCATAGAACATACCATGTCCCCATGTTGCTTACTTTATGAATGAAGGGTTTTGCCATTAGAGGGTTTAGAACAAGGAGTGACATAATGACTTTAGCCTTTGGAAAGGATCTCTGTAGTTTCTAGGTTAAAAATATACACTAAGGCGGCTTCCCTGGTGGCGCAGTGGTTGAGAGTCCGCCTGCCGATGCAGGGGACATGGGTTCGTGCCCCGGTCCGGGAAGATCCCACATGCTGCGGAGCGGCTGGGCCCGTGAGCCATGGCCGCTGAGCCTGCGCGTCCGGAGCCTGTGCTCCGCAACGGGAGAGGGCACAGCAGTGAGAGGCCCACGTATGGCAAAAAAAAAAAAAAAAAAAAAAACAGAAAGGGGAAAAGGAAGGAAGAAGCAGGAAAACTGATGCAGAGGCTACTAAAATAATTTGAATGCAAAATATTATAACATTATTTGAATTATAGGTTCATCCTTAAGTTATTTTGTATTTACATTTTTTGTGAATTATTTCTGTTTTTACATGGTTCTATGGAATTTATTCAAAATTGTCATTTATGTAGCGCTTTGTATTAATTAAGTCATTTTTTAATTAAATATTTAACTACTTGTGTCACTGGTGTTACTCATAAACACTTTATAATATTTATTGTGTTTTAGTTGATCCTGAAAACTTGCTTATTGGTCACCATTTCATTATTGTGCTTTCCGCTGTTGCCTTTACTCTGCCTTTGTCCTTGTATCGAGATATAGCGAAACTTGGAAAGGTAATTTTTACATTTTAAATAGACAAAGAAATGCACTTTGTTACCTGCATTAATTTTGTCAAACTACTATCTCTATGGCCAAGTTCTTAATTACAGTATTCATCTTTAGTTTCTTTTAGTTTACTTATAATTGTATTAGAGTAAACTATGTTTGATATTTTATCTTATTTGGGGGAACTGATGGTTAAATACTTGATGACTATGAAATAAATAGGTCCTTTCTTTTCTTTTTTTAAGGTAGACACTCTGACACAGACAGCACACTTTAATTTTAGAAAATATAAAGAACTCTATTTAAACCAAGTCTGTTTACTGAAAAATCTAGTCTATTTTCTATCATTCTTTGTAGATAGTCATTTAAACAATTTAAAATTACATTAACTTTAATGAAGTAAGAATGAATCACTTCATTGGCTTAAAATTTTTTTGTAAATTACAACGTCTATTGTGCCCATTTTTTATCCAGTGAATTTAAATGTCAATATTTGATTGATTAATTGTTGAGAATTTGGCCAGTATTTATGATTCTTATTGCTAAAGAGAAATGGTGATTTATTTCTAATGAAACCGACCAAGTACGTATTCAACTCACCACATATGCTTATCTGCATGCATTAGCCTTTATCTGGCTGTATTTTATTTCCTTACTCTCATGAAGTGTTTGTGTTTTACTCAGAATATTATTGGTGTTGCATCCTCATTATGCCAAACATTCTGATTAAAAAAATTTTTAAGTTATTCATGTGTTTTTACATTCTATTTTGAAAAATCCAACAGTTAATTAATTTTACTTTTCACTGTGACGTTTCATGTGTATCCACAGTGATGAAGCCCCTTCTTCCAGGTAGAGCTGAGAATGGGGATGATATTCCAGAGTTTTCTGACCATGCTCCTTCCTTCCATAACAGGCATCCAGAAATAAACTGAAGTGTATTAAAAGGAACTTTTTTGGTGAATTTTCTGAAATGTCTGAACTGTTTTCCATTCCATATGCTCAATGTAGACATAAATGCTTCCTTCTGAGAGCAAAAGGCAAGGCATTTATGAAAAGAAAGCTAATATTCCATCATATTACTAATACTTGAACATTTTGACCCTAAGTGTCCCTTAAAAATGTCATATTGATGTATTTAAATAAATCTCCCATGAGCAAAGCAGAGTAGTTAGAAAACACTGATCTGGAGTCAGACTGAGCATCTGAGTTCCCCACTGGCCACTTTCTAGCTATGTGACTGGATTCTTTCCCAATATCTGAGTGGATCAGAGGACTTATAATAGAACCTTCTCTCTAGTTAAAAGCTAACAACCCAGGAAACAAGATTAATGACAATCAAATGAAATAAAAGCAATTTTATATTTTTCTTATCAGACAAAAATTTCTAAATTGTGCTTATCCATTTAAAAAATTAAGAGTAGAACACAGATTTAATGTTAAGAGTGCAAAGAACACATATACACACAGACCAGTTTATATTGTAACCAGTTAAAATAGTGACAGAAGAGAGAGGAAGTAGCAGAGAAGACTCTAGGAACACAGACCAAAGGACAAAACCACAGAGGAAAATTAGACTTAATAGAGCTAGAAAGCAGCAAGGAAAAAGCAGAGGCATCCCAAAATGTGTGTGAGTGGGTGGGGGGACGTTGTATAGGAAGGGGCAGGGTAGGATAACGACAGAAGCAAGAAGCAATTATAGATAGAAAAAAGCACAAGTCAACACTAAAATAAAACCTGAAGAAAAATGAAAACGTAATTTCCCTTTATGAAATAGTCATATTTGGTACTTGTTCTATTTGGGGGGAAAAGAACTAAGACTAAGATCTGATAAAAAATTTACCTGCCTTAGATTATCAATACCAATCTGTAAGAATAAACTACTAAAGAATTGTATTTTAAAAACTGTACTTAAGTTTACTCAAATAAAAAGTGAATCACCTAATATTTTCAATAAAATTGTCTCTTCTAAACTGACCATATATCTTTACATTTTCTTTTTCAGATCTCTCTTATTTCTACGGTTTTAACAACTCTGATTCTTGGAATTGTAATGGCAAGGGTAGTTTCATTGGGTCCACACATGTAAGTTTTGTTGCTTCATTGGTTGATATTTGATTTATACCCATCATTCAGATGTTCATATGATATATTATAAATGCAGAAACATAAAGTTATAATGGTACCAGAAGCATCATTTATCTTCAGTATTTGACAAAATGAGAGGAAATGATTACGTTTAAGTAGTAGCTGATGGGATTAAACTGAGTTTGCTTATTATTTTAATGGCCTGCCTAAAGAATTGAAATAAGGAAGGGATTTTGAATAGTGAGAAATAGGAACAAGGTAGAGAAGTGGTAGATGGCAGAAAGAGGAGAAATGGTAGATGGTAGAAATTTCTGTATCTGTCTCACAGATTGATTTGTTCTTAACAAAGTTTTCACCAACCTAGGTTGAAATGAGAAGAGTAAAGAATATAGTGGATGTTTTTCTCTATTTAATGAAATGTGGTCACCTTGAAAACCACCCTTTATTCTCTACTAAGATTATATTCTTTAATTGTGTTAAAATGCTTTGTCATTTGTGAACTCATAGTGATAGTTGGTAATGATATTTATTTGTTTTTTACATTATTATTTGGCCAAATAAAATGTTGGGAACTTGGCATTGGTTCCACAAATTTTAAAAATGTTACTTAGGGGCTTCCCTGGTGGCGCAGTGGTTGGGAGTCCGCCTGCCGATGCCGCGGATACGGGTTCGTGCCCCGGTTCGGGAGGATCCCACATGCCGCATTTTAATGGCCTGCCTAAAGAATTGAAATAAGGAAGGGATTTTGAATAGTGAGAAATAGGAACAAGGTAGAGAAGTGGTAGATGGCAGAAAGAGGAGAAATGGTAGATGGTAGAAATTTCTGTATCTGTCTCACAGATTGATTTGTTCTTAACAAAGTTTTCACCAACCTAGGTTGAAATGAGAAGAGTAAAGAATATAGTGGATGTTTTTCTCTATTTAATGAAATGTGGTCACCTTGAAAACCACCCTTTATTCTCTACTAAGATTATATTCTTTAATTGTGTTAAAATGCTTTGTCATTTGTGAACTCATAGTGATAGTTGGTAATGATATTTATTTGTTTTTTACATTATTATTTGGCCAAATAAAATGTTGGGAACTTGGCATTGGTTCCACAAATTTTAAAAATGTTACTTAGCCGTGAAATTCAAAGTAGAGATTCTACTAATCTAAACCACACAGTTCTTATGCTTTGATTATAGAATAGATTTATCAGATAAGGACTGGGTAGTTTGTATCCACAGTCCCAAGAGAATGCTGTAATGAAACTAGCTTAAAATAGCTTTAAACACAAAATTGGGTTCCCATAATGCACAATAACTATTTGTTGAATAAATTAATAAATAATACATTATGGAGTTTCCATGACACCTTAAATATTTTCTTTATCCTACATAAGACAAATAAAATTAATTTAAGACAATCTCTAACATAGTGCAAGGAACATGCTGGGTCTTCAGTTGTTATCTGTGAGGAATAAAAGAAACTTGGTGAATAGCTATAATTTATAATGCCATCCCCCAGGTAACTTATTTTTTTCCTACTGAACATTGTTCTGCAAAATCACTTCATCTTCCACTATATATGACTTATGTCAGGCTTCTTAATTTACCAGGAAAATACCAAAAATTATGCCTTAAATTTATTTGAAAGGAAGTATGAAATATCTAGACTACATTTCATATGGTCTTTTCTTTAAAAAAAAAACCTTTTTTAAGGTTTTCAATAAAAGGAGATAGCATAAATATCTGTAATGTTTATATTAATGTTATCTTCAAATAACTTAATCCCAGTTCATAGTTGTATTAGTCAGTTTGGCCTGCTGGAACAAAGTACTACAGACTGGGTGACATGAACAACAGATATTTATTTTCTCATAGTTCTGCAGGCTGGCAGCTTGGTTGGGTTCTGGTGAGGGATTTCTTCCTGACTTGCAGATGCCTGCCTTCCTGCTGTGTCCTCATGTGGCAGACAGAGGGAGAGACAGCAAGCTCTCTGGTGTCTCCTCTTATACAGGCACTAATCCCAGTAAGAGTGTCCTACCCTCATGACCTCTTCTAAACCTAATTATCTCCCAAAGTCCTCATCCTTACATACCATCATGAATTTGGGTTAGGGCTTCAACATGAATTTTGTAGGGAGCACAATTCAGTCCATAGCGATAGTGTTTTTGAAATGTACCTGGTTCACTTCAATATGGCCATTTATTCCTTCATCTAGTAAACACTTATTGAGTACCTATGCCTTCTAACTATTTTGCTGTGCAGCACTTACTGCACATTGTTCACGATCAACTATGGATGAGGGATTTATTTTAAAAACAAAAAAGAAAAAGAAATGACAATACAGTATTAGGAGTGCAAAATAGAAGCATAAATGAGGGGCAGTGTCAGTGCCGAAGAAGAGTTCTTGAAGTCTGAATTAAGGAAGGCTTCCTAGAGGAAGAGAAATATGATCTGGACGTTTTGAAAGAGGAATCTGAATTTTTCCAGATAGATAAGGGTGTAAAAGGCATTACAGGCCTGGGAAAGATAAGCTTAAAAGCACAAAAACACATATTAAATTCTACTAGATGTATTTAACGTCTATAATATTGGTACTGTATTCGGCTCTGGTTTTCAAAAGCTGAATTCACAGCAACGAAAGGCTAATAAGTGTATTGAACAAAATACACTAATAATTTTTGCTTAAAATTTTTACTATTTTAATTGAAGCCTTTATCATGTAGAGAATAAATCAGGTTATAATAAAAGGTGTTAATAGATTTGGGAAATAGAGTACTATGAGGGAATATTGAGGGGAAAAAAAGCAAGCAGCTAAAAGTTGGAAGTAAATAAATAAGCCATTAGTTGAGCCCAAGCAGAACAGTTTAGAGCAATGATTTTCAACTCTGGCTTCACATTAGAATTACCTGAGTAGCTTTAAAAAATGCTGATGCCAGGGCCCTACTTGCAGAGATTCTGAAGGAATTGATGTAGGGGTCAGGCAACTGGATTTATTACTTAATGGTTTTGAGTTTGTGAACAAAGATCTAGAGCCTCTTGGTTTGAAGAGATTAAAATCATGAGTACACATTTTAACTGACACATTTCTAAAAATAGGCCAGAGATTTTGTTATTTTAGTTACTGTTGTGTCGTTATTTTTCATGATTCATCCTTCAGTTATTTTTTTCAGTGTCTTCTATATACAAAATGTGTGTGAGATACTATTGTGAACACAAAGAGAAAGTATCTCTGCTCTGAGGGGTGTACAGTTTAGTGGGGAAGATAAGATGATACAAATGACTGTCATATAGGCAGTGTATCTTGATACAAAGGAAAGAGGAAGGAGAAGCCACTTCCTGGTGGTGCTAAATGAATTGATTTTTATGGCCAAGAGCTATTTATTTCTGTTATAAACAAAATGTGACCTGTATCTTTTTAACCTTCCTCTAGTGCTGATAATCATATTTTATCTGAGTCTTTGAAATTTTTCTAATAACAGGGATTATTTAGTTAACTCTTTCAATATTTAAATGTTAAGGAAGTGTGTTTTTTAATACCGTGCTGCCTTTTATTTCTGTTTGAATACTACTGCAAACAACTTCTGTTTGTCCAGATTTACAATCAGGCTAATCAAATCCCATGTTTAGGGGCTGGCATAGTAGCTAGTCAGGCAGGCTTTTCTCTGAAAATATGACAGCCACGAATGCTTATAATCCATAAAACATGAGAAATTCAATACTCCATGTGTGTTTTTCCTCATTTTTTTGTTCAGATGAATGATCAGAAACCCTGTACTTTTTCATAGGACTTTTAAAGTGGTATTTGAAAAAGATCTTTAAACCCAGTATCAGAAAAGAGGAAGGTCTGCAATGGCGACTGGTATTGACCTTGTTACTATGGAAACACCTTTGTAGTGGTTGTGTTTTAAAAATAAAACATACAATTCAATTTCCTTTTCCATAACTCATAAGGCCATAAACTCTGCTTTTTGATATGATTTCAAATATCTCACAGTCCAATGACTTTCATTTCTTTTTGGAAATAATGTTGAGTTTTATTGTGTTTTCTAACCTTTTGCTTTCTAAAAACTGAGGTGGCAAGGCAATCTAATTGCTTTCCAGAAAGTGTGCTAGTATCAAAATGCAATAACACATTTCTCCCATTTTTTTTCAAACTACAATCAGAGGCATTATCACTGTGAAAAACCTTCATTCTGTGCCTCATTAATATTCAATTCTTTACATTCAGGATGGAAATGATAGCATGCAGTCCAAATTTATAACTAGTCTCCCTTCATATGACATCCCTTTTACAGCATTTTAATCAATAGTGTAGTGTGTTCCAAACATAATTTCAAAACATGTGTCTACACTTTTAACAGGTATTTATGCATATAAAATGTGCCTTTTCCAAGGATCTCAATACATACTAGTTTTGTTACCCCTTATTCATTCTAACCCTGAAATTCCACAATTATAGCTATATATAAAGAGGAACTAGAGGGGATTAAAGAAGGATCAGAAAAAAATGGGTAAAGACAAAGGAATAGTGCATATTTGAAAAGGGAATGATTAGTTCTGGCAAATACCAGCCACTGATTTGTTTTGATGGTGCATAAATTATTGCCATTTTTGTTGCAGACGACAACAACCATAGAACCATAACTGGTTGAGGCAAGAGAGAATTTATTGACACACACAGCTATAAAGTTCAAGGCTATTTCTGTTATTAGGTTTGGTTGGATTTAGGAGCTCAGTCAACAAAATCATAGTTTTTCTTTTTTTATCCTTTGGCTTCATATCCTATTTTGGCTCTAGTGTCTGAAAGACTTTCCCCTTATTGTGACAAGATGGCAATGGCAATCTTAGCCTACATCTATTCAAGTCCAAGTCCATAAAAATAGAAAGAGCTTTCTCTTTTATTTTACCTCAAACCTCAATTCCAGTATTAGTTCTGATTGGCTCTAGTGAGGACCCATGACGATCATGCCTTGTACTGAGTTGTTTATGTTTATGTTACATGACTACCTTTGAAGCTAAGGATGGGATCACCTCAGCTAAAGCATACAGACTCTGAGCACAGGAAAAGGTATCCCAAAGGAAATCAAGGCAATGATGATGCCACAGGAAGAGGGAGTAGACTGCATGGTGTAAACTACAGATGTCCACTTGAGGTGACCTTCAGGCATTTCAATCAAATGATAAAGTTGGAAAGTAGCTTAGAGAGAATTAAGATCTAAGTGAATTTGGCCCAAAAAAAAAAACCTTTTGTTTTTTAAGAGCCTCAATGAATGAAAATCTCAGGACAAAACAGTGGCTTAAGGCAGTAAGAAGTCTAAAAACTACCGTTTTTACCATGGGAGATATGGAACATGTTATAGACCAAGGCAGAAGATGGAGTGAAAGTCCCCCAGGAGATCTTGAAAAGTTGGAATCCATGATATGGAGTGCTCCTTGGAGAGGATTGAAGTCATGAGATAATGAAAATGATCTTAGGACATTAAAAATTTCATACAAAAACATTGTCTGGCAAAAAAATGTTCCTAAGGCTGCTTCCATGCTAACAAAATTTGCTCACTCATTTGCTAAAATACCATTTGACTCTATTCTGTAGCACTGCTAGAGCTAGTGTTAAGTCTTCCCAGACCAATTGCTGACATGAAGCAACAAATAGAACCATCATGTGACTTGAGTCTGCATGAAAATAGAAAAAAACAGCTGTAAGACTATGTTCTCCGAGAAGATCAGTCCAGTCCCTGTGTTAGTGGAGCTGAAGGAGCAGCCTGGGTTGCTCAGTGTTAAGGACTCATCCCACTCATCATCAATTTTTTTTTTTTTTTTTTTTTGCGGTACGCGGGCCTCTCACTGTTGTGGCCTCTCCCGTCGCGGAGTACAGGCTCCGGACGCGCAGGCTCAGCGGTCATGGCTCACGGACCCAGCTGCTCTGCGCCACGTGGGATCCTCCCGGACCGGGGCATGAACCCCATGTCTCCTGCATCGGCAGGCGGACTCTCAACCACTGCGCCACCAGGGAAGCCCATCAATTATTTTTTTATAAATGGCTGCCTTAGTGAAATGTGCCACCTGTGTGTTATTTCCGATTAGAAGCCAGACTGGTCTGTGGTACAGATTAACAACCAAAGAGCAAAAATCGAGTCACCTGTTCTTTCAGCTAATAAGCATTTATTAAATGTCTGGCTTATGCCAGTCACTCTTCTAGGTATTGAGGCTGCCAAGATGAGGAAAGCACAGTCCATGACCTCAGATATTTATAGTTTGTGAATGGGGAGAATAGACAGTTAATCTCAATATAATATTTAATAGAATTATGGCAAAACGCAATGGAAACAGGAAGGGCCCTTAGCCCAACCTGGGCAGGCAAGTAATATTTCAAGATAAGACAGTATGTGATCTGCTGTTTTTAAAACAACGTACTGGGATTAGCTGGGTCAAAAAAGGAGAGAAGGGAGGAGTGGGAAGCTACTGTTGGCAGAAATGAGTGAGGCCCAGAGGTGTGAGGTGTATAAGGACCTAAAGATTTAACGTTAACAGGAGGTACCTGGAGAAGAAGGACACTGCCACTGGTTGGGGGAACTATCAAAGAAAATAAAAGTGCATCCCTTGAGAATTTTCTCAAAAACTCTATCTTGCTTTTATGTTTCTCCTCGAATATATATTTTATCATAGTTTTAACAATGGTCATGTCTCCATATTATCTCTTTTGAAAAACTGCCAAATATGGTGCTTTCCTAATCCACTGACCTCTGCTCTCTCATCGCCACCACCTGTACAGCTTCTGTGTTAGGGAAGTAACTAGAATGTTGGTGATCCTGAGTTGAAAGTTCAGCTAGAGAGAACGAAGAAATGATCGTAGAGAGGTTGGTAGAGACCAACATGGAAGGAAAGCTTTACATGTAGTGCCAAGAAAGTTGGATTTGTTCTTTAGTTGATGGGACATTGAAAGTTCTTCAGCAGGACAGTAACCACAGCAAGTCTTCATTTTGGACTTCTCGCACCGCAGAGGTGAGGCTAGATGGGGGTTAAAGGCCTGGGAGGAGGCTCTCTGGAGGCAAGCATCCAGGCAAAAGACAACTGGAACAGTATAAAGGCAAGGTTGGCAGAAAAGAAAAGGAAACAGAGGAGGGTGTTGCCAAGGTTTCCAGCTTGGACAACCAGAATTGTAGATGGTCCAGAACTCACCACCAAAAGGAGAAAATGAAAAAGTCTGTCCATCCAGTAAAGCATTTACTAAATGCTTGGGAACATCGAGGAAAAACCCCAGCTTATTTTAAGTTGTTAACCAGGATAAAAAAGGAAGCAGGTCTGGAAAAAACATAAATTTTTAATTTTAATATCAATTTTGAGTAACCTTTGGGGTGGAGAGAGAGGAAAAGGAAGTTTTGGAAATGCAAGTTTAGGGTTTAGGGAGAGTCTGATATAAACAGGATTGTACAGAGACAGCATATAATAATAAGATGGGGAATTCCCTGCCGCCCCGAGGTTGGGACTCTGCGCTTCCACTGTTGGTGGGGAGGGAGTTGGGCACGGGTTCGATCCCTGGTCGGGGAACTGGGATCCCACATGCTGCATGGCACAGCCAATAATAATAATAATGTGAAGAGATTATTATTAGTAGAACCCCAATGGTAAATACAATTGACCCTTGAACAGTATGCATTTGAACTGCTCGGGTCCATTTATTTGGGAATTTTTTTTTCAATCGTAAATACTGCAGTAGTACTACACAATCACAATTGGTTGAATCCACAAATGCAAAACTCAGATAGGGAGGGTCAACTATAGGTTATACTTGGATTTTCGACTGCTCTGACGGTCAGTGCCCCTAAGCCCTGCATTGTTCATAGGTCAACTTCCATCATCTGGAGTTCATATCTGAAATTACATTTATTTTAATATAAACCTTGAGCACTTCCATTTAAAAACAAAAGGATCCGGGCTTCCCTGGTGGCGCAGTGGTTGAGAGTCCGCCTGCCGATGCAGGAGACACGGCTCGTGCCCCGGTCCGGGAAGATCCCACGTGCCGCGGAGCGGCTGGGCCCGTGAGCCATGGCCGCTGAGCCTGCGCGTCTGGAGCCTGTGCTCCGCAACGGGAGAGGCCACAACAGTAAGAGGCCCACGTACCGCAAAAAAAAAAGGGATCCGTTTTGATGTTTAGGGTGATACCCAGGAAGAATGTTCCTGAACAGCTGTATGTGTTCATGTGGACCACAGCTGTCTATAGAACAGACTCAGAAGAAAAGTGAGGTGGGAGCGAGGAAATAGCAGAGAGCTGTCAGCTGATGTGGAGCTAGGGAAGTGGGCAGATCTGCTTATGTCACTAATAGCTTGTGGTGTGACAGGAAACGTGGAGCCTTTGTGTGCCAGCCAGAGCACTTAACTCCCAGATGTATCTGGTTGAAGAGGTTAATATGTAAGGCTCTCTTAAGAAAAACGCAGGCTCTGCCGAAATTGTATGACTTGGAAGGTGCCTGTGTTTAGCTGAAAAGAGTTTGGTCAGGTACAACAGACACATGTGGTGTCCGACCTCCTGATTGGAGGTCAGATGTTCTGGTGATCAGAAGCAATCCCTGTGCAGCTTGTTTTCTCCAGTCTGTGAAGACTGGAGATGTATTTGGTGGGACTTGCTTCCTACTTGCTTATTACTACAAATCTACTGTTGTAAAGACAAGGAAAAGTATGTCTTTCAAAATAGGATGCAAAACCTGAACCCAAACTGAAATAATTTTGCAAAATGAATTTAAGCCCCGAAAACCTCCCCACCTTACACACATAAGGAAAAGGCTTCTAAAAATTGTATAACTAAGCATGGCTGGATTTTTCAGAGTAAGAGAAGCAATCATTCTTGTAAAAGTATTTGCAAACTGCTACAAGCCAATCTGTATTCCTGTCAGTATTAAAATATGTTAAAACACTGGAAGCATTGCTTCTTAAATGATCTGAACCTTATGATAAACCTTCATTATGTTGCCATGATTTATTTGAAGTTTTGTAAGACATTTTAAAAGATCCTGCCTCTTCCCAATATTGCTTTCATTTGGATTTATTTTTCTCAAAAGAATATTCACATAGTTTTACAACATCAAATATTACAAATTGCTTTTAATGAAATAGAGCTGCCTCCTACCAAATCCTTTCCTATTTAAGCTGTATCTTTTGGCGTTTACATTTTTACTTCTAGGTAATGTGCTTGTAACTGCTATTTCTGGATTCTTACTGTTGTCATATAGTAGATGAGGATTTAGCTCTTTCAAATTATTTTTCTTCCTCTATATCATAATATGTGAAGACTTAACACAAGTTTCAAAGTTAGTTATATTTCCCTTCTGTTACGTTTTTTCTAGAATCGAGACTTGCTTTTGGTTTTGTTTTTAATCATGTTTAGTTGGATGTTCAGTTTAGCTTTAAAAAAAACAAAAAATTTGATTTTTTCAAAGCAGTTTTAGGTTCACAGCAAAGTTGAGAGAGCGGTACAGAGATTTCCCACAAATGCCCTGCCCCACACATGCATAGGCTCCCCCATTATCAACATCCCCTACTAGAGTGGTACATTGGTGACAGTAGATGAATCTAGGTTAGTCCATCATAATCACCCAAAGTCCGTAGTTTACATTAGTGTTCACTCTTGGTATTGTACATTCTGTGGGTTTGGACAAATGTGTAATGACATGTATCCATAACTATATTATCATACAGTGCATTTTCACTGCCCTAAAAATCCTATGTGTTTCCTCTATTCATCACTTCTCCCCCACCCCTAACCACTGGCAACTACTGATCTTTTTACTGTCTCCACAGTTTTGCCTTTTCCAGAATGAAATACAGTTGAAATCATATAGTATGTAGCCTTTTCAGAATGGCTTCTTGCACTTAGTAATATGCATTTAAGGTTCCTGTCTTTTCGTGGCTTGATAGGTCATCTTTTTTTAGTACTGAGTAATATTCTATCATCTGGATGTACCAGAGTTTACCCATTCACCTTCTGAAGGCCATCTTGGTGGCCTCTGAGTTTTGGTAATTATGAAGAAAGCTGCTATAAACATCGGTGTGGCAGTTTTTTGTGTGGATCATATGTTTTCAGATTCTTTGGGTAAACACCAAGCAATGTGATTGCTGGATCCTATGATAAGAGTATGTTTAGTTTTATAAGAAACCATCAAACTGTCTTCCAAAGTAGCTGTGCCAATTTGCATTTCCACTAGCAAAGAATGAGGGTTCATATTGCTCTACATCCTCACCAACATTTGGAGTTGTCAGTGTTCTAGATTTTGACCAGTCTAATGGCTGTACTTTTTTTTTTCTTTCTTTCAAGGTGTGTAGTGGTATCTCAGTGTTGTTTTAATTTGCACTTCCCTGGTGACATATGGTTTGGAGCATCTTTTCATATGCCTGTTTGCTCTCAGGATCTGTTCTTTGGTGAGGGGTCTATTAGGGGGTCAGTGGATCTTTGGCCATTTTTAAATTGAGTTGTGTGTGTTCTTATTGTTGAGTCTGAAGTGTTCTTTGTATATTTTGGAGATAATGAGTCCTTTGTGAAATGTGTCTTTTAAAAATATTTTCTCCTAGTTTAGCTTTTGACTTTGATTATTTTTGTTACTCCTTTTCCAAATGCTCGAACATATAAGATAATCTACCAATCTTGTTATTTTTCCTAGAGAGGAGTCTCAGAGCCTTCGTCCTCTTGCTCCTTTCTAGATAGAGTGATTTCTCAGTTTGCTGCCCCATTGTCTTTCTAGGACTTCCTTTCACCTCTTTTTTTGTGTTAGACACCCTACTTCCAGTTTCTCACATCTTTCTTTTTTTCCTTGTTTTCTCTTTTGCTGGAGCATCCTGAGTAGCTCTCTGGTGTGTCTGAGTCCTTTATACACGGGGGTTTAGCAAAGTGAGTTAGCTCTTTCACATCTTTAGCTCCCTCTATGTCATTGTAACTTACCACCAAGAATAACCCGTAATCTATGTGCATGTGTGTTTAGATAGAATCTTAAAAATGTAAAAGGATAATTTTATACTTTTTTTCCTTTCAAGTCTAAGATGTAATCCAAGTGGTGATTAAATAATCAGGCAATTTGCCTCTCTATCCATTTTAGATGTCCAATATCTTAAGGTTTAATGAGTGCCCTCTTTTATTCAAACATTGAATTTATTCATTTTGAATTTATTCAAACAAAGATTCCATTGGTGGTAGTCTCCACACCACTGTAGCAAAATTTATATCAGCACAGAGAAGCTACAGCTTAGCTGGGGAACTGATAGCTGGGCTAAGCTCTACCCTGGAGGGGGGTTGAGCAGCTCCACGTGCCCTGAGATTACCCAAGGGGTTTTCTGCAGCTGGAAGCTGCACTAATTTGGCAGACCCAATTGTGCAGAAAACTGTATGGGGTATGGTGGGTGGGATGGAATACCGAACATTTATCTGTCAATATCTAAAGCATAAATGAATTTTTTCATCTTTTTCACCATAATCAAAACCATTGGTTGCATTTGTACCATCTGTTATCAAGATTAATCGTTTGCTTATTTAAAATAAGATAGCTAGGGCTTCCCTGGTGGCGCAGTGGTTGAGAGTCCGCCTGCCGATGCAGGGGACACGGGTTCGTGCCCCGGTCCGGGAAGATCCCACATGCTCTTCTCACATGCCGCGGAGCAGCTAGGCCAGTGACCCATGGCCGCTGAGCCTGCGCGTCCAGAGCCTGTGGTCTGCAACGGGAGAGGCCACAACAGTGAGAGGCCCGCGTACCGCAAAAAATAAAAAAAAAATAAATAAATAAAAAGATAGCTTGCCTTTCTCAAGGTCCCTTCATTCTCTGAAAGAATATGAATACCATGATGAAGATTGCATTTCATGAACTTGCAGGTCCTTACACCCAGACTGAGACATGTATTGTTGCTTTAGTGATAACATGAGGAAAGGGAAAAAGAGCAGAAGAAGGTCCCATCTAACACTGATTGTCCACTATATACCACACTCTCTCATTCATTTTCTCATAACCTTTGTGTCAGATATACAAAATACAATTAATATCGTCTCTGTTCTACAGCAAAAAACAGTAAGACCAGTGTCATTAAGTAGTCTGCCCAAAGTCACCCTGCTAGTATATCATAAAGTTAAAATTTAAATCCTGCAGTGCCAGATGGAGGCACACGCGGTCACTGTGCGCGAGTGGCTGTCCCCCTGGACGCAGGGGGACCCTGCCAACCCCTCCCTCCCGGCAGATCACGCCAACCCGAGAGGAGACACGGAGCGACACAGTCAGAGCAGGGCCATGAGAGAGGGCTTTGGCATGGTGACCGCCAAGCATCCCTTCCCCAAGGGTTTGTAACTGCCCAGAGGAATGTTCTCTTCTCCGTGTTATTTATTTTGACTGTGTGCTCTATATTGGTCTCAGAGATGAAAGTTAAGTTTTGCGTTTACCGTTACAAGGAGTAAAATAACAAAACGAGAGTCGAGAATTGATAATAGTCATTTGCAGATCACAACCAGCTTTTCCCACGAAGTGACCA
This sequence comes from Neophocaena asiaeorientalis asiaeorientalis, assembly GCF_003031525.2. Taxonomy (NCBI): domain Eukaryota; kingdom Metazoa; phylum Chordata; class Mammalia; order Artiodactyla; family Phocoenidae; genus Neophocaena; species Neophocaena asiaeorientalis. The sequence continues at coordinate 1,957,113 of NW_020185336.1, forward strand.
AATCTTAAAAGCCTAATTTAGGTCTCAGTGAGACATTTTTGAATGTGTCTGAAGGGTTATTTGCAGAAGGAGGTATCTTAGGCATGACCATAGATGCTGCTCTCGGACGGTCGCTGGTGGAGACATTGCACAGCTGGGTCCGGTTTCTCACTTTCCTGTCTGATTCAGAAAGAGCTTTACTTCCCTGCAGGAGTGAGACTTCATTTGCACCTTTGGTCTTTATTTTATTTTATTTTGTTTTCAATAGCCATCTCTCCGTAGAATGTGTATATAAATATCGGAAATCATAATCTAATCTTTAAAGTTTATCTCATATTATTTAAGAATGACCCGAATTGTTTTTTTATTAATTGCCTTTTGAAAATCTGCAGTTAGGAAGTAATGTACATGTAGGATTTAGGAATGTCAGTCAGAAAATTATATTTTAAGAAATGTAATTATTTTATTTACCTTCTAAAGCCAAATATTCTTAGGCAGAAGTTCTTTGTTATTTTAGTTTCATTTTCTTTTGAGGGTCTTTCCTTGTCATGAGTGCACAACGCCCACCTGTTTGACCCGTGGCCCTGCATGGCCTCACTCACCTTGGCCAACCCCCGGGCAGGCCTGATGGCCACCAAGACGCCCACACAGACACCACGGTCAGCACACGCTCACCTGATGCGGCAGGCGTGGGGCGGGGCCAGAAGAGAGGAGGGGAGGGGAAGCGAGGAGGAGGGGCAGGGCCAGGGCTCCCGCAGGCTCCAAACCAGGGAGCAGGGCTCCCCGAGGCCTCACACTTCTTTGCCCTTGTGTGGCAATGTCCACCAGCGCCTGTGTGGACATCAAGAGATATGCTGGCCTCTGTGTGGTGACAGCCTAAAGAAGGGTGAGAAGGCCCTTGACCCTCTCATCTGGAGAGCAGCGAAAGGGGCAGGTCAGCATGAGAGGGTCTTCCGAGGCTTATTTGAAATCAGACACCCCAGGTGTGTGAGGTCCCACCTAGAGTGACTGTGAGACTCGAGGTTTGTAAACTTGCCCCTAGTTTGCTAAGATGATCTAAAATAATGTTTACTGTTCCAAGTTAGAGAAGAGAGAGAGAGAGAACGGGTCTGTGCGGCCTCCTGTGCAGGTCGGCTGGTCTGAAGATGAAGTCTGCCGTGTTACTGATCAGGCCAGACACACTCGTGTCACCGCATCACCTGGGTCTCTCTTGTGCAGAAAACAGCACGGTGTTTTTAATCTGCTTGTGTTCCCTCACAGTATGCTGTTAGAAGGTTAATTGATAAGATTAAAGTAGCCTGAATCACAAAGATGTTTAGTGTTTAAAAAAATTCCCCAGCAAGTATTGGAACTTCTAAAATATGTATATCATTTGTACAGGGTTAATCTTGGAAATTATACTTGAAAACTTTATTCTACTCTTCATTTTAAGTTGGAAATTGTTTTTAACAAAATTGTTTTGTACCATTGGAAAAGAAAAATGGTAATTTATGTTCTTAAAAAAAAAATTTTTTAATCCAAATCCGCCTGACCCCAAAGCTCATTAACTTTTTCCATTTCAGCTCTCTGTATTCCATATGTTTTCCCTTAGTCGAGAGAAAGTTCCTTCACAGTGGAAATTAAGTTCATTATTGTTCTAGTTGTCCCTTATTGGTAATATTAATCACAGTTTTATCTATAGCCAGCAAATAATCACATTAAATGAAAGAAGCAGGTAGGAGCCAGATGGGGATAAAGAGCTGGTTTATGCATTACTAGGTAACATTAACAGTTGCTGAAGAGATGCTATCGACCGCAGTGGACTAACTTCAAAACTGTTGGCTTCCATTGCAAACTCTAGACACACACCAGTAAATGTGGTTGGTTTCAGTTCTCAGGGAAATGAACTTTGACGGTGCCAACAGAAGAATCTAAAACAAAAAGAAACCAGAGAGTAGTTCTTATTTTGGGGTTTCTTCAGAAGAAAATTAGCCTCTCTTTGTACAAAAGAAATACTCCTGAAGAGTTGTATGTTAATATGTTTGATTTTGAAAAATCATTTGAAAACCATTTCCTGTTACAGGTTACTTATTGTGAATTATTCTTTAAAATTAAAAAAAAAAAGGAAAGTGCTCATCCTATAATTTAATCACTTTGTAATAACAGATTAGTCTTTACTTGGTTCATATTTAATAATATTTCAATATGACTACTATGTACTCTGTTTTCCCCCATGTCTGTATTCATAATGACAATTTTGATTTGTTTCTCCCAGTTTGTTATTTTTTTGCTTTCTTCATCTTCTTTTTCTTTTCTTCTTCTTGTTTTTTTCTTTCTCAAATTCTCTAGTAGCCATGGTTCTTTATAAGTTAACAAAGTATTCTCGTCTACTGTTACACTCATCTCCTCCATTCTTCTTCTTGCCTCTCAGGAAGTTCAGTTGGTAAATAGTAGCTGAAACTTACCGCATAAGCTACACTGCAGGAAAAAGAAATCTTCTTTAACTCTTCTAGAGCATTAGAAGCTAATTAGGTTTTCTGCAACAAAAGTTACCTATACCACTCCTTTTAGATCTATGTTGTCCAACACAGTAGCAACCAGCCACATGTGACTATTTTTTTTATTTTATGATTTTTTTATTGAAGTATAGTTAATTGACAATGTTGTGTTAGTTGCAAATGTTAATTTACAGTGTTGTTTACAGCAAAGTGATTCAGTTATACATATAAATGTATATATATAAATATATATGTAGTCTCTTTCAGATTCTTTTCCATTATAGGTTATTACAAGATATTGAGTATATTTCCCTGTGCTATACAGTAGGTCGTTGTTATTTACCTATTTTATATATAGTAGTGTGTATATATGTTAATCCCAAACTCCTAATTTATCTCCCCCTACATGTGACTATTTAAATTAGATAGAATTAAATAGAATTAAAAATTAATTAACTCTAGCCATAATTTTAAATGCTCAGTAGCCACATGTGCATAGTGGTCACCATATTGCACAGCACAGATGTAGAACATTTCCATCAGCACAGAAAGCAATTGTAGGGGAACAAAATTCACCATGCCAAAAGGTGTCTCTTTGGCAGGTGGATTATTTCGAGCTGAAAACAATCAAGACCCAAAAGACTCAGGAAGTACCTTTGACCTTCTTCCTCACTGCCTAAAAGAATTCACATAGAGGGATGTTCCTGGAATAGAGCAATCACCAGAGATACCTGCAAAGAATATGTGCTAGGTGTGGTGGAGAAACTTGGCAAGGGCTAGAGATCAGGGTCCACTAAATATCCCATGTCTCCACATGGCCCAGCAGACATTTCTTTACCAAACATTTACTTTTCCACCTTCATGTGAGTTGCCTTCCTCCCCTTCGAAGTCCCAAACCGCTACCCCCAACATCCTTGTTTGCCTTTAGCTAAAGATGGTATTTAATGTGAGGGCTTTGTCCATTTTGGCGAGTTACTCAGTTCCCTTGAGTCTCTCCCATGTGTACCTGTCATTAAACTTCTGTTTGATTTTCTCCTGTTAATCTGTCTCATGTCAATTTAACTCTTAGAGCAGCTAGAAGAACCTAGAATAGCGGAAAATGTCTTCCTCCCCAACACACTATTGTATGCTGCTATTCTAGATTATCATACAGAATAAAAAATATTTGACCTCTTTGTTTTGTCTTTTTCTCTACAGCATTTCCAGTGGCCATAACACTGATTGCCACATTGGTAGTGTTCAGCAAATATTTGTTGAAATTTGAATGATTTGAATGACTTTCCAGTAGGAAGAATGTAATTTCAGTTATAGACTATTTATGGAAATTTAAGCTTAAAAATTAAGTTCAAATTCAAAAAGGTTTCATGTAGAAAATATTGTATAATTATATAAAGTTCAGAAAGTTTTAAATTGGGCTAAATCTTTTTGAAATAATTTTCTATATTTGGTTCCAGTCTTTATCAACAATAGACTATCATATTTAAAAGTCAATGTACTTCTCTTTCCATAGCAATAACTATAATTCTTAAGTTGGATTCATTTTTCTTTTCCCAGACATAACTATTATTCTTAAGTTGGTTTGAATCATTCCTGTTCATGCTTCTATACTTATACTATGCATTTATGTATTAGTATTGATTAGTATGTTTGTAAAATATTCATAAATAATCACTATGGTAAAAAAAAATGTACATTCTCTAATATAACTCACTATTTTCCCCTCAATATTGTATTCAGTATATTTCCATTTTGATAAAATTAGCACTGGGTGACTCTTCTACAGCATACAATCTGATGGTTTAGTTTAGAAATGTAATTGTTTGCTTATAAGCTTTGAGTACCTTAAACTTTACTAGATATTGCCAAGATCTTCTCCAAACTGTTTTATAGTTTACAGTTCCCTCCATAATAATTGTATCTTGTCCTAGCAACTTCTCAACATTGCTATTATTGAATTAGGTATAAAATTTTTTTTAATGTGTTTCATTTGAGTTTTTCTAATTATGAAGGAGGGTGAGCAACATACAGCATATTTGTTGGCCATTCTCATTTCCTTTTCTGTCAATTACCTGTTGTCTATTGTTCATTGGAATATCTTTTTATTATGATATGCAGTAGCATTTAATATACACTGGATAATAACCCTTTCTTGGTTATATGCAAGACACATTTCGTCTCCCAATTTTTAGCTTTTCTTTATTTTTTAACTTTGAATATGGATTATTTTATTATACATTTTATATTAATATTTACCTTCCATTGATTTTATCAGGTTTATCAGTTTTTACCTTTATGGTTTTTGCCTTTATAGGTTTTGTTTTGTTTTGTTTTTGTGGTTTGTGGGCCTCTCACTGTTGTGGCCTCTCCCGTTGCGGAGCACAGGCTCCAGACGCGCAGGCTCAGCGGCCATGGCTCACAGGCCCAGCCGCTCGGCGGCATGTGGGATCTTCCCGGACCGGGGCACGAACCCGTGTCCCCTGCATCGGCAGGCGGACTCTCAACCACTGAGCCACCAGGGAAGCCTGCCTTTATAGGTTTAAAACAGTCTCTCCTCCATCGATATTATGTTTTATTCTTTGAAATTTAATATTAATTTGGAGAGAATTGACATCTACATGATATTGAGTCTTCCCATTCATAAATATGGATATGCTATATCTCTCCATTTGTTTGTCTTTCAGTAAAATTATGTCATGACATTAATATTATGCATATCTGTAAAAATAGTGTTTTTGTTGTCACTGCCATTTAAAAAACATTTTAACTGGTTCTTTTTTGTATACATCAACCCTATTAATTTTTGTATATTGAGCTTGTATCCAGTGAAGTTGCTGAATGCTCTTATTAATCCCAATAGCTTGTCAGTAGATTCCCCTGAATTTTCTGTGTACATAATTATATTGTGTCCAAATAATTTATCACTTTCCAATGATTACATATCTTATCACTGTCTTATTTTATTGCATTAGCTAAGAGTTCCCATAGTATATTCTGAAAGCAGTGATGGTGAACATCCTCATCTAGTTTCTGCCTTTAATTGTAATATTTCTAATTTTTCACTTTTAAATATGTCACTTGCTATAGGTTTTGGTATATATTCCTTATTAGGTTAAGGAAGTTCTATTTTAATAATAGCGTGCTTAGCATGCTTGTCAAAATAAATACTGGATTGTACGCTTTCCTACCTATTTTGAAATGGTCAGTCATAAGCTTTTTTCTCCATTAATCTGTTAATGTGATGACTTATACTAATAGATTTTTCTATTACTGAACTACTCTTGCACTTATTGGAAAAAACTCTTCTTAGACATGATTTTTTTCTTAAACATTGCTTGATTGCATTTGATAATATTTCATTTTCTATTTCATCATCTATATTCTAAAGTCAGAGCGGTCTGTAACTTCATTTTCTCATCCACATTGAGTATAAATGTTTCATAAAATATACCAAGAAACTTTGTCTTTTCTTTCTTCTGTGGAACCATTTTTCTGGAACTCAATCCCAGGCTAATTTATAAAAGGTTGGAAAACCATATTCAGTGTCTCTTTCCTTCTCTTTATCTAGATTTGGACACACATTTTTATCCTATCTGTAACATGTTTTTGGTATTTTCCATCTTATAAAATCAGCATCATTAAGCTGAACACAGAAAATCCAAAATCATCGTAGGTACTATTTCACACTCCATCTTATCTAGGAGTATCAAGGAACCATATGGACCAGGAAAAACCTTTTAAACTTAAATGAAAGAAGAAAAATAAAACTCCTACCTTTTCATTACTAATATAAGAGTTAAAAAGTAGGGCACCACCACAATCTGTACTGAAAGGAAAAATGAATATTATTCACCTGGGAATACCCTACCAGGGAAAGTAGATCATTTAAAACATATTAGAAAGTTAAATCTTCAAGCTTCTACAATTATTAGTGCTGCCTTTTCTCAAAAAAATGTTTAAGGACTGTGGACAAAATTTGTATTTTTCCACATTAACATTGGAATTTGACGGGTATGCTGCTGTCGGTAACGTTCACTGCAGTGAGTAGTGGAAGCAGCAGGTGGCAGCAGCTCCCACTCAACAAACTATGGGTTTCTGAGCAAGCACTGTAACAGCAGGAGGCCTCCCTTGCTTGTTCCTTAGTTCTTTTGTGTCTGTAATGCTCCTTTCAAATATGGAAAGAAGTAATATAATGCATAAATCCCACTAACTTTGACAAAACAGATGAGACATTTTTGTGTCTACATTGAGAATGAATAACAAACTTAGGAAATAGATGGATTTATACCTAGTACCTTTATGCTTTCTAGGACCCTTCTTCTCTGTCCCCCTCTTCTATCTTATGCCTTTTTTGGATCTCACTGAAGCCTTTCCTTTTCAGGGAAGCCGGCCATACTTTCGGACATTTGCTACCTTCTATTAAATGACACTGTATAATAATAACAATGTTAATACATAAGCTGATAATACTAGTGACCATTTATTGAATACTTACTGTATGCTAGGCTCTCTTCCAAAGTTTTTTTTTTGTTTTGCGGTACGCGGGCCTCTCACTCTTGTGGCCTCTCCAGTTGTGGAGCACAGGCTCCGGACGCGCAGGCTCAGCGGCCATGGCTCACGGGCCCAGCCGCTCGGCGGCATGTGGGTTCTTCCCGGACCGGAGCACGAACCCGTGTCCCCTGCATCGGCAGGCGGACTCTCAACCACTGCGCCACCAGGGAAGCCCTCTTCCAAAGTTTTACATATTTTTCTTATTTAATTTACACAATAACTCAGTGAATTTGGTACTATTATTATTATCCTCATTTTATAGATATCAAAACTGAAGCACAGAAAGGTTAAGTACTTTGCCTAAGATACATAGCTAATAAGTGGATGGGGCCAGATCACACAGGCTGTCTGACCTTGGAGCCTGTGTTCTTCACTGCTACTCAGGGATTTGTTAAACAGGGAGACCAATCCCTGCCTATAGACAGGTTGGCAAATATTTTAATTCCGCTAGGAAAGAGACTTATTCAAGCTATTTAAAGTACATATATTTCTAAAACCTCTTTGAGAAGTGTATATACAGGTGGGAATTTGAGGCGACTGGCAGTTCAGTAAGGAAGAGACAAACCAAAGAGACAGATCTCAACTTCTTTACTTACTGTTTGTGGAAGCTTGACCAGATATGTCACCACCCAGAGCTTGACTTTCCTAGTACATTAAATGGTGATAATAATACTTAGGTGTTATTGTGAAGATTGAGATAGCATAGGATAGTTCCTAGAACATAGTTAAGTACCTTTTCAATTAATATTAGTTCAAGTCTACCTTTCTCAATAAACTGTAGCGCCAACTGTGAATTTCCCTTGGGTAGGATGAACCTGGAAGAGTTAAAGGGAAATAAAGGGCAGCATTGAGGACTTCCCTGGTGGTGCAGTGGTTGAGAGTCCGCCTGCCGATGCAGGGGACACGGGTTCTTGGCCCGGTCTGGGAAGACCCCATGTGCCGCGGAGCGGCTAGGCCCGTGAGCCATGGCCGCTGAGCCTGCGCGTCCAGAGCCTGTGCTCCACAATGGGAGAGGCCACAACAGTGAGAGGCCCGCATACCGCAAAAAAAAAAAGAGCAGCATTGATTAACTGAGGAAGAACTTTGCATTATTAATGTTTGAATCTCCCTCAACAAGTATCTCAAATGATGAGTGCATAACAAATGTTTGTTGTTAAATTGATAAGTAGATAAAGTCACAGAGTTAAGTGGTCAATTCTAAATATGCAAAACTAGAGTCTCTCCAAGTCATGGGCATGCATTTTCAAGGACTGAGGTTAACAGTAACATTGGTATTCCCAGGAAATTTATTTACAATTTAAAAAGATGAATGGGAGCCCCTTATTAATTTCTGACTTAAAGATGTTCAATTTATAGTGTGACATCATTTCTTGTTTTCTTTTATGCTTATGCTTGCATTTGTTTAATCATTCATCAAATTAACTGATTTCTGTTCTAGACCAAAAACAGAAGATGCCTGGATATTTGCAAAGCCCAATGCTATTCAGGCTGTTGGTGTAATGTCGTTTGGTGAGTAGATGGTTTCCAAGGCCCTTTCTCAATATGGAGTCTTCTGTACCAGGAAAAAGTGCTGTGGGGCTTCCCTGGTGGCACAGTGGTTAAGAATCCACCTGCCAATGCAAGGGACACGGGTTCGAGCCCTGGCCTGGGAAGATCCCACATGCTGTGGAGCAACTAAGCCCGTGTGCTACAACTACTGAGACTGAGCTCTAGAGCCCACAAGCCACAACTACTGAGCCCACGTGCCACAACTACTGAAGCCTGCGCTCCTAGAGCCCATGCTCCACAATGAGAAGCCATGACAATGAGAAGCCCGCACACCGCAACGAAGAGTAGCCCCCACTCACCACAAGTAAAGAAAGCTTGTGCACAGCAACAAAGACCCAACACAGCCAAAAATAAATAAGTAAATTTATTTTTTTTAAAAAAAGGTGCTGTGTGTCTGGAGAGCAGACGTCCTAAGTTTTAGACTTCCCATTAGCAGCATATGATCCAGTTTGTGCCAACATAAAATTAGGCTCAAACTTTTCTCACTCATCACCAGAATGTGCTTCAATTTGGACAAGTCTCTTCCTCATGCAGAAAACTCATTTAAGTCTTCTTGTTTCTTAATTTGAAAATCTAGCAAGTGTTATGGACTTCTTCAAAACCTTGCACACAAAGTATTATGAATTGGCCATCTAAAGTTACTCTGTTATATCCCAGATAGGAAAGGAAGCCCTGGACTGAAAATATGGTGTTGTTTAGATTTCCTTTAAGATTGGAAAGGCCACTGGGAAATGGGAGAGAAAGTTGGCTAGGCCTGGTATATATCAAGAGTGACATGAGGAGAATATAAGCCTAATGTGAATGAAATTTCTCATTCCTACAGCTGTTAGAAAGATTATTTCTGACATATTTAGTAAATTAGTATATCTGAACTTCAGTTCATTAGTATTTCAAAGTAGCATACATCTCTGAATTTTCTGAAGGAAAGGGAGAACTATGGTGCTTGCTTTAATAATGCTTTTTTTTTTCTTGTATTGCAGCATTTATTTGCCACCATAACTGCTTCTTAGTTTATGGTTCTTTGGAAGAACCCACAGTAGCTAAGTGGTCTCGCATCATCCATGTGTCCACCTTGATTTCTGTATTTATCAGTATTCTCTTTGCTACATGCGGATACTTGACATTTACTGGCTACACCCAAGGTAAAATGACAAATTCAGTATTAGCATATTTTGGTGTTCATATGGAGTGGTGCTATCACTTCTCATTTTAAGTACAATTATACCCAATGTTCTACTTCAGAGCAGAACCCATTCTCTCCCCTACCTTCCTGCCTCTCCTAATTTTCTCCTTTTTAAACTGCTAAGCTTCTTCTGTAGTCCATTCTCCCTCCTTCCACGGTATCACTTCAAAGCACATGAATTCCAGCTTCCCTCTCTACTAGTCCACTGCAGTTTCACTTTCGAGGACACCAATATCCTCCCATTCTTCAAAGCTAACAGTCTTCTTGGTTCTGATTTTCATGGACCTCTCTGAGTCACTTAACAGTTCTGTACATTCTTTCTTTCCTCCCGCAGAGAAAAGAGCACTACCATACCATCATTCACTCCCTTAATATTTTTTTCTTTCTGAGTGATTCATCTTTACTTTCTCCTACCTCCTCTCCCTCTCTCCCCACAACCCCCATTAACTGGCTCAAGCAAGTTGGCTTTTTTTCTCTCAACAAATTCTTGGAGATTTTCATTGTTTTAACTCTAGTCCAGAACTTTCTTTTCATCTCCAGCCTCTTGCCTGCAGGACATTTCTACTTAGTTGTTTCACTCTTGCCTTAAACACAAAATACATCTTTCCCACAAAACCAGGCCTTTCCCTCCTCACCCCAACTCTCATCCCAGGACCCCACACTGAATTCACTTCTCTTCTGTTCATCCAGGCCCAACAACGGAATGGTCATCTCTTCTACATCCTTGACCCTTACATTCACTCATCTCTGTAGTGTGAGAGTTAGGGTATTCTGACAGCCTGCTAAATACTATGATTCATGCATTTCACAGCTTTTGCAGGTTTGTTATGTCATTTGACCTTCAGACAACCCTAGGAAGGTAAGTGGAATAACTAGTTTTACCCCCTGCCTAGAACACAAAGAGGCGGAGTAACTTGCCCAAGCTGGCTGCTGACAAAGTAGAAAACACATCTCCTAACTTTCAGTCCCATTTTCTTTCCTTTCCATCTTGTCGTCTACCCCATTTTGGATACATATGGCCCATTAAAAACTGTCTCTTAGCCTCTAGTTCTGCTTAGCTTACGTTTCATATGACACTGAAGTACTCTTGGGTGGGTGGTACATTGTTCCAAATGCAGGTTACAGGCGACTATGATTATAGGGAGAGATTTCTCAAGAAATAAAGAAGATGGCTTCATAAATGAGTGATGAATAACATAATCCCAGTGCCATCAAAAACATAATACCGGTGTGTGCCATTAGAGTGCAGTAATGAAGTGACCTTGAAAATCTTGATAAAAATTGTTTCAAAACATTGCCATGTATCACTATTGCTACATAGTTTGCAAAGACAAATAGCCTGTAGACTCCAGTCTGCACAGGACCTTGGTTTTAAATGCCTTTTCTATAAGACATAAACCCTTTTTCTTAGTCACACCTTCCTGGTGTTTTTATCATTAGTAATTGTGCAGATATAATTAAGTCTTTATATAACAAAGCTGACAGGTTGGTTTTGGTTTTGATTGTCTGTTTGTTTGTTTTTTTCTTTCTTTTCTAGCTATAATTCCCTAAAATACACTTAGACTCAACCTAGAATAAGCTGAGGTTGTTTCTTCAGGCCATTTTGCCTTAGGCAAATCTAGTCTTGTTCCCTCAGACTGCATGCTTCTTTTCCCTTTCATTACATAAACTCCAGCTTGTGAGGCAGTGAGAACTCTACATTGTTCTTGAATTTCCCAGTGACTTTTGAAAAGGTACAGGGCCTGTTTTTTAGTGGAGGTTAGTGAACAGGGAGCTTTGGGCCTTTTTTCTCAGAGTGTTGGAACCCTTTCAATCAACCTTGGATGAACCTCTGCCACTACTGCTTTGTGATTTAATCTCCTTCTGCCCAAAAGGAACACTAAAAAGTAATGTACATTTACTCCAATTAACAGGGGGAGGGGAAAAGAGTCACTTAAAGTAAGTCTTGGGAAGAGGCAGGTCATTTAGTCTTTTAATGAAAAAATAAAGTACAGAAGTATTATTATTTTGTTTTCTTTGTAAACAGTGTGGTAGTGTGTGACTTTTATCTAATTTTCTAGTCAGTCTCATCAAAAAATGTGACCAACATTTTAAAATGTAAGCATGTTATATTTAGGAAATAAACAGTCTCAAATATTCTTTGTTTCTATATTGGGAAACTTTTTGCTGACATGATCTGTGCCCTCATTAGATCCCTGCATTTCCTCACAGGTGTCTAAGAAAATACAGTCTCTAAATAAGAATTGGTTCAATGTATATGTGGTCCATTGTTTAGTTTGGAACTAATTAAATATCATACTCTGCCTGGGAAATAACCATATTTTCACAGTTTTGAATCAGTGCATTTACCTCAGACTCATCAGATAACATGGAAGATAATGTACGTTTGGAATTCCTTGCTGTGGCCCTGAGTTTGTGATTAAACTCTATAGCGTGATATACAGGAAATTCAGCTCCCTACATGTACTAGTCTACTCTTCCTTTCAGGATTGTCCTTGATCTAAGAATAACATTTCAAAAGGAAATTTGTTTATTTTAACAGACTTTTTTTTGTTGTTGTTTAATAATGAAGTCACTTACTTACCAGAAACAAAGACCAGAAGCAAGTTTATAAAACCAGTGCACAAGAATTTAGGGAGTTGATTCTGGTGTAAGAAGACAATGGATAAAAGTATTTTTCAGAACTTGGTACAAATATAAGGCTAATCTTCTAAAAACAAACACTGAGAGTAAGAAAAAAACTATTAGTGATGAATTTGCTTTCAAGTGGAACATGTGCTACTTTTAATACCCATCAGTAATTATATAGTTTTTGAATGCAAAATTTATGTTTAGATTTGGCAGTCTATTCTATTAAATTAATGACGTTTATGTAGCTTCACTTATATAATAAATATCCAATATCTCATTTATTAGATATTTATCTCAATACCCAGTATCTATTAAATAAATCTATTTTATATTATTCTCTAGGAGACTTATTTGAAAATTATTGCAGAAATGATGACTTGGTAACATTTGGAAGGTTTTGTTATGGAGTCACTGTCATTTTGACGTACCCGATTGAATGCTTTGTGACTAGAGAGGTAAGCACAACTTCTTTCCGACACTTTACCTAGGTCATCTCTCTACTGCTTTAATTTGGGACGATTTATAAATCATTTGATTTTGCAAATTCCCAAGCGCATGACAAGTAATATAATGTATAAAATTTTCTCTTTTAACCAGTTTAAAGATAAATTCATATTCAAATGTTTACAAGATATTTTTTCAAAAGTTGGATTTGAAAATCATGTTTGGTAGTTTAGTTTATATTAACGTAAGTATAAATATTAATACAACTGCATTCCAAAGCGAATGCCATTGCGGAGCACAGGCTCTGGACGCGCAGGCTCAGCGGCCATGTCTCACGGGCCCAGCTGCCCTGCAGCATATGGGATCTTCGCGGACCGGGGCTCGAACCCGCATCCCCTGCATCAGCAGGCGGACTCTCAACCACTGCACCACCAGGGAAGCCCTATTTTACTCATTCTTACAAAGAAATTAAGTACTAAGGTTTAAAACATGTTTTACAAAATTGTTTTTTGGCTAAAATGTTTTACAAGTCAACATGTTTTAAAGGCACCACAGGACAGATTTGATGAGTTTTATTAGTTTTAAAAAACTAAAATATTTTATTTTTCATGAAAACCCCAAATTCAATTTAAACCATTAGTTTTACAGATATATTTTATTCTATATTTATAAATTTATAAATGTTTATGTAAATATAAAATAAACATTTCTTCATTCATAAATTTATAAATATGTTTATTATGATAAATATATTTATCTATTTATACTTATATACCATATAAAATAATAGTGAGTATATTATTTACTTATATCTGTATATTCAGATATTTCACTTATGAAGTCAACTCCAAGTTATGTTATATAGCCCACCAGAATTTGTAGAGGAAGATTAGGTAAAAGAGAACCAATTCTTTTTGTGTAAAATTAGATAACGTGGCTTGTCAGGAATCCCTTGTACAGTATGCTAAAAATCCACTGTACCATTTAGCAGAAGAACATGATCCTGCTTCGTAGTGGTTCTTTCAGGAATCTCGCTGAAAAGGCTTAGTCTTAGGATCTATTCCTAGAGGCTGTTTACACAGTGCACCATGTCAATGGGCCTAATGTGTGAAGCGAAATGCCTACAGAGCTTCAAATACACTAACTAATGGGCAGGCTTCTAGAGGCACACCAGTGCTTACCTTATGCCACTTCTGCAGATAGGGAACTGCACAAGGAAAAGGAAAAGGAATGAGGAAATGTTCAGCACTATGTATATCCTTTGCAGTTATCACTTGTCCTCACTTACAAATGTACAACTCATAAGCCAGCTCTTCTCAAATATAGAGAGCAGTAGACTGAACTTGATGAATAGTTTTTAAATTGAAGAGCCTTTAAAATTTTTGCCAACTATTGTTGGATGCCAGAAATGGTTTTATTTTAGTTTCTGCCCAGTACTTTAGGTTCAAATCTGATCTCTAGATCAGCAGTAATAAATGGTGCATTCTCATGTGGTTTCTGGTGAACTGCTTGTGGTCTGTCAGAGTCACTCCACCTGGTATAGCTTATGTCTTCAGTACTTGGAGCTTGTGTTTCCTTTCTAGCGGCCATGACAGGAAGACAGAACTGAACCAAGATCTCTGCCATGGTAGCAAATACTAGGCAGAGGAACTTTGCATATACCTCACCCGTTCACTTCCTTTTTCTTTCTCTCCTTTCTGCACACACACACACACACACACACACACACACACACACACACACAAATATACAATTGGCCTAAATATAATCAAAGCTGTTTCTATTCACAGGTAAAGTAGCCAGCCAAGTACAAGGGTGCCACAAAGCCAGTCTGTGCCTAATAAATACTAGCCTGCCCCACTCAGTGATCTTCATCTATAAGAATGAACTTCAAATTAGATAATATTTGGAAGGACATTACCAATTGTAAAACCATAAATGAGTAAGAGTGATTAGTACCCCCATTTAATTATTAACAGAGTTATGGCAGTATCCCGTCAATGGGGGACTGTTACTCAACTAGGAATGCTACTTATCACAGTCATTAAGGTCCCCCAGCATCTGACCCTCTCCCACCATTTCCAATACTTGTCTCATGGTTCTTTTGCATAAAGCTACCACCCTATTCAGGCTGTCTCCTCCTTGTCCCCCATAGGTATCTTTACTGTTCTTACCTCTTTGCTCTTTTTCACACTATTGCCTTGGTCTATAATTCTGTTCTAAATCGCATCCATGTTTCAAGTCCTACCTCAAGCCAAGGTAGGACAAGCACATTTCAGGAATACTGTAAAGCCAATTACTCTCAGGGAATCAGATCTAGATAACTAAAGCACTGTCTAGTTCTGAATTGTATTTGATCTTTTTAATCTGTCAAAAATTGATCACTATTTGTTTCATTAGATTGGTTGGATCTCTCCAATTAGGATGTTAATTTCTGAGAATAGGAATCATCTCCTAGACATTTTCTCTTAGCAAGTCAGTAAATAAGTAACTGTTGATCGATTTCCTGATCTGAGTATCAATGGAAAATGGTAATCAACTCTTCTCCATTTTTGTTGAGGAAAGGCAAGATAAAATAGACTTGGCTTGTATCAGATAGGATTTAGATTATATGAAATTAATTTCCTGTTAGTAAAGGATATTACACACCCATTATTATTAAAGGATATTGTGCTAACCCCTTCCTTAGAGGTCATTCAAATAATCTAAATAGCATCTGTAGTTTGTGTAAGTGGTAACCTTGTTGGACTCAAGGAGGAAGGATAAGGTAACTTCCCAAGGTCTCTCTTACACTTGAGAAATATATTTATTCACACATTAGTATGCCATGTTCTGAGTCTGGAATGTAATCCACTGCCTGTCTGATAGTTCTACAAAGAATACTTGTTATTGATATGTGTGTGTGTCTATGTGTAAATACTTTGGAAATGATAGAACATTCATTCATATGGCTTTGGCTTAAAATTTGATTGATTGCCTAATTGGTAGTATTTTATACAGTCCTAACTACTATAATATAAAATACTCTCTTAATAAGTCCTGCACAACTCTGAGACTCCCTCTCTAAATAATCTGTTTATATTTGGCAGGTAATTGCCAATGTGTTTTTTGGTGGGACTCTTTCGGCAGTTCTCCACATTATCATAACAGTGGCTATCATTACTGTGGCCACACTTGTGTCATTGCTGATTGATTGCCTTGGAATAGTTTTAGAGCTCAATGTAAGTACATTTAAAGATTCTAAGAATCCCTTTTAAAGTAGTGTTTACATTTAACATGAGATGTATTTTCCCTTAACAAAGGTGTCACTTTCTAATGTGGAATGAAAATGTGTTTGTTATATTATAGTAAATATTTATAAAGATGATATTGTGTACTTTATAGGACTATATTTTTAGAGCAGTGGTTCTCCAGTGGGGGAAATATTGCCCTTCCCTCTCCACCTGCAGGGGACATTTAGCAATGTCTAGAGACATTTTTAGTTGCCACAACTGGGTAGGCTGGTGCTAGTGGTATCTAGTGGGTAGAGGACAGGAATGTGGCTAGCCATCCCACAATGTGCAGGGTAGCCCCTACTACAAAGAATTATCCAATCCAAAATAGTGCTGAAATCAAGATATTGGTTTAAAGGACATTTTTCATATTCTATTTTCTGTAGAACGTACATATTACTGAAAATAACAATAAATTGAATGGATCTGGAAACTCCTATGCAGAGTGAAGATCGGTCTAGAGAGATTAATTAAAATATGTAATGAAGAGACTTATATCCACACCCCACATTCACTTACCCTGGCGCAAGTTCTTCTTTTTTTCTTTGAAGTATTTTTTTCTCCCTCTAGACTTTACTTTGTGATCTCTACTGCTGCTTCCCAAATCTAGGTCCTCATCATATCACATCTGAATTAGTACTGACGTTTTGCTTCAACTAGCATATATTTAAGCTCTGCTTCCAATTTATCACCATCCTGCTTAAAAATCTCCACTTTCCTACCAACAAGCATAAAATCTGTTGTCTTTATGATCTGACCCCAAACCTTCTATGGAAGGTTTTTTACCATTAACTTCCCAGAATCTGCCCTCAGCTCTAGTCGATCTTATTTTTGACCTATGAGTAAGCCATATTAATTCTTTCTTTTATCCTTTGGCTTATGTTTATTCTTTCCTGTAATTATTATTTCCCTTTCCTTTCTGTGCAAATGTTACAAAGATTTAAAATTTAGTGCATTTTCTAAGTTATTTATTTGTTGATCAGATATATATTGAATAATTACAGTTGAACCTTGAACAACATGGGTTTGAACTGCACAGGTCCACTTGTGTACAGATTTTTTTCAATAAATATGTACTACATGAACCTCAGTTGGTTGAATCTGCAGATAGGGAGGAACCAAGTATGTGGAGGGCTGACTATAAGTTATACACGGATTTTCGACTGCTCAGAAACCCCTTAACCTTTACATTATTCAAGGGTCAAGTATACTGTATTCCACACAACAGAGATACAAGGATGGGAGGAAATCAGAAAGGATCCATGCTATCGTGGAGCTTACAATCTCACAAATAAAAATTCAGCTGCTATATAGGCAATGAAGAAAAGAAAGAGGTATAAGTAGACTCCTAAAAGACATTTTTGAGAAAAGATTGACAGAATTTGGTAACCAATTCAACTGGGAGGACAGGGGGCTAGAGGGACACATCAAGGATGACTTCTTGGGATCCAGCAATTCCTCTTCTGGGTATTTATCCAAAGAAAAGCAAAAACACTAATTTGAAAATATATATGCACCCTGAAGTACATGGCAGCATTATTTACAGTAGCCAAGATATGGAAACAGCCTAAGTGTCCATCAATAGATGAATGAGTAAAGAAGATGTGGTATGTATATACAGTGGAATACTACTTGGGCAAAACAAAATGCTATTATGCTAAGTGAAATAAGTCACACAGAAAAAGACAAATAGTGTATTATCTTACTTATATGTGGAATTTAAGAAAGATTTAAAAAAAAACAAAATGAAAACAGGTTCATAGATACGGAGAACAAATGAGTGGTTGCCAGAGGGGAGGGGGAGAGGGGTGAAATAGGTCAAGGAGATTAAGAGATACAAACTTGCAGTTATAGAATAAATAAGCCATGTGTATGTAATATACAGCATAAGGAATATGGTCTATAGTACTGTAATAACTTCATATGGGGACAGATGATTTACTAGACTCATTGTGGTGATCATTTTATAATGTATGTAAATGTCAAATCACTATGTAGTACACCTAAAACTAACATAATATCGTATGTCAACTATATGTCAGTTTTTAAAAGTGACCAAAAAAAAAACGAATGACTCCTTGGTTCTACTTTGTGGAAGTAGGATAATGATGGCATTTGGTAAAACATGAATAGAAGTGAATCTGCCACTTTAGAGTCTTTCATCTTCCCCTTCTACAGTCCTAATGAAATTTCTACTCAGAATCACACCACTTAGCATTTATCAATCATGCCCCCACAGGGAGGGCAAGCTTTTCAGATGGAATCCCAAGTTATCATTTACTCACTCCACTGAGAGTTAAGGGGAAGGTGAAGGTATTATTGTCCATGCCCGAGACACTGTTCCCTCCAGGTGCCATTTGGATTTGAAGGTCCAGGCAAAGGTAGTGGAAGATTCAGTCAGGAACACACTATTGGGAATTTTCCTGCATCAGAGTATGTGGAAAGTAGGGAGTAGGCAGCTCCCCTGAAACCGCATGGGACTAGGGAAACATCTATTCCATTAGCAATGGAAAGACGGCTCATAGGAGAGATGGATCATTATCAAAAGTAACTTTTACCTACATCCTAATTTTGCATAGGCTAAAGGCTAGTAGGTTCACTCAAGATCATTTCATGTTCCAACCTTGGTCTACATAAAGGGATGACTACTACCTAAATGTGCTAACTTGATTTATGTATTATCTTGTATCATGTATTGTTTGGACTGTCCATAAGCTTGCCTTGCCTACCTATGTGCAAGTTCTTTGGAGACAAGAATGGTACTTAGCTGCCTCCTCCATCTTCCACAGTATATAGCACAGTGCTAAGAACACAGTGCTCCAATTACTGCATGGGTGATTGCCCTTGGGAGCACTCTTGAGGAACTATTTCTACAAATGCCCCTGGACATAAGAGACATTCTTAGTGTAGCACCAGGAAATTAAGTGTTACCAAAAATTTTGGGGGTTGACAGTAATGGTAACCCTCTAATTATGCTGAGGACATGATCGGCATGACTCCCAGCTCTGTTATTCCTTATTTTGTGAAATGTCTCATTTGAGTTCACATGTTTGTTTGTTTGTTAGAATATTGTAGGATTGTCATATGAGAGAAAATGTCTTTATCAAGTGCCTTGGCACTCACTATTTTGATAGCCTAAGAATGTTTTGTTCCCTTTAAGTTAAGCAAGCATACACATATTGCTTATGTTTCAGGAATGATATATTTCTGTAAATTTGACCATTACTTTCTGTTAACTGTGAATCTCCCTCACACTCACACAATAAAATTATAAGCACATAATCACATTAAATATTCCCTGTTATGCTTATGTTGAAATTTTTTGTGGTTAAGACAGAATTCTGGTGTTGTAGTCAAAGAATAATATTTGGTGAATATCTGTTATAAAGTCAAGATCTGAGCTGGCTTGGAGGACTATTTTTAAAAATTTAATACATGATTCTTGGGCTTCCCTGGTGGCGCAGTGGTTGAGAGTCCACCTGCCGATGCAGGGGATACGGGGCCGTGCCCCGATCCGGGAAGATCCCACATGCCACAGAGCGGCTGGGCCCGTGAGCCATGGCCGCTGAGCCTGCGCGTCCAGAGCCTGTGCTCCGCAACGGGAAAGGCCACAACAGTGAGAGGCCCGCGTACCGTAAAAAAAAAAAAAAAAAAATTTAATACATGATTCTAGATCCTTAGAATTTTTAAAAACCTGGTTATATAAACATTCATAAAAAACAGGGTGTTAAATTGTCATGATCTAATAACTCAGTTACACTAGTTTTAAAGCACTTTGTAGGAATTCATAAAATCTAAGATCTCCATTCTCTTCCAGACCACTTGAGTGCATATTTTTCCAGTCAACAAATGTCTTTTGGTTAGCACAATATCATAGTCAGGGCTTTGTTCAACTCTGTTTTGTGTGGGCATTTGTCATGTTTCATAAAGCCAGATCAAGCATCATTTCTGTCAGTAATGCAAGCCAGGTCACGCAACACTTTAGAAGTAGCTAAAGCATGTGGTGTTCCCCTTCTGAGCAACAGTGTGAGCTAACATGTAGGGAGCATTTACTCTGTGCCAAGTATTTTGCATGCATTATCCTCTTAATCTGTATTAATTGTATAGATGAAGAAACTGAGGCACAGAGTGACTGGAGTGATTAAATAGGTCACACTAGTTTTTTTTTTTAATTAAAGTATAGTTGATTTATAATAGATTACTTCCAGGTGTACAACATAGTGATTCAATATTTTTATAGATTATATTCCATTTAAAGTTAATATAAAATAATGGCTATATTTTCCTATGCTGTACAGCATATCCTTGTAGCTTATCTATCTCATACATAATAGTTTATATCTCTTCATCCCCTTCCCCTATCCTGCCCTTTTCACCTTCAACCCTCCCCACTGGTAACCACTAGTTTGTTCTCTATATCTGTGAGTCTGTTTCTTTTTTGTTATAGTCACTACTTTGTTTTATTTTTTACATTCCACATATAAGTGACAACATACAGTATTTGTCTTTCTCTGATTTATTTCACTAAGCATAATACGCTCTAGGTCCATCCATGTTATTGCAAATGGCAGAATTTCATTCTTTTTTATGTCTGAGTAATATTTCTCTGTGTGTGTGTGTATGTGTATGGATACCACACCTTCTTTATCCATTCATCTGTTAATAAACACTTAAATAGGTCACACTAGTTTTAAGTGGTAGAATCAAGAATAAGTAGAGGGCTTCCCTGGTGGCGCAGTGGTTAAGAATCTGCCTGCCAATGCAGGAGACACGGGTTTGATCTCTGGCCCAGGAAGATCCCACATGTTGCAGAGCAACTAAGCCCATGCGCCACAACTACTGAGCCTGTGCTCTAGAGCCTGTGAGCCGCAACTACTGAGCCCATGTGCCACAACTACGGAGCCCATGTGCCACAACTACTGAAGCCCGCGGGCCTAGAGCCCGTGCCCTGCAACAAGAGAAGCCACGATGAGAAGCCCATGCACCACAACAAAGAGTAGCCCCCACTCGCCACAACTAGAGAAAGCCCGCGCACAGCAACAAAGACCTAATACAGCCAAAAATTAAAACAAATAAATAAATTTATTTTAAAAAAAAGAATAAGTAGAATATGGACCTTTACAAATGAGATGTGTAATAGAATCAGACCTTCAACTTGCAAAGTTAGGGGAATGCTGTTACTTAGTATAACTAAAATAATACAGAATAAATTATTCAGGGTTATATTAGTTATTTAATAAAAAGCAAAACCCCATTTAGAACTTAGCTTCTCTTTTATTTTATTGTTTTCATGGCAGCAGACAACGACATATTTTCCAAGGCAAATGCACCCTCAATTTTAAAGGATTCATTTTAGAAACAAATAAAATAAATGTAGCTTCCATTCTTGGTAATAAGGATCCAGCATCTTGGCACTGACGTTGCTCTTAAGAGAGAAGAGGCATCTGTAGTAATTGGGTCCTATGGGTTTCTACATGCAGCAGAGCAAAGAGAAGAGATGAAGCAGCTGGTGCTTGTGGTCGGAGTAACCAGCCCAGCAAGCACTGTGTGCAGCTTACAGTGGAAGAAGGACAGCAAACCAGTTACCCAGCAAGAGCCCACATACAGAGTGAGGGAGCCATAGTCCAAGCTGCCAAAGACCTGTGAGCTAGAGTTTCTTTTTAAGGTATAGGAACACATTTCACGAGTCCAAATTGATTACAAAGTAGAAGTTTTCAATATGTATAAGCATTCTTTTATTTAGTTTTCAGCTTCCTTGCATAAATGAGAGGTTTCTATTCAGGTAGGAGAATTCAGATACTTTTCCAATCTGTATTGCCCGTAAAGATCTTCAACACTTTCTGTTATTTTCCTCTTGCAAACTACAAAATGCGCTGGCATCTGTGGTGTTATTATCAAAGGATAGTGCTTTCCCCCCACCCTTTATAATTAAGGCTATATTTTCTTGTCTCTTTGATAAATTGTTATGGTATTTATGTCCTGTCAAGAAATTTCAAAAATTATCCCAAAGCCAGTGGTGTAACCTCAGGCAAGGCTATATTAGATAGATCAAATTAGCTGGACTCATTTATAGGGAATAGAGCAGATGGAACTGTTCTGTCATTTTACTGATGATCTTAGGTCTTAACAACAATCTCTAGCAAGACGGAGCTCTCAAATATTAGGAAAGTAACCGCTATCAAGACAAGATACTCAACTGGACTTCTTCCAGTACAAACATCAGCTATACAGTTTTCCCACTAATTCCCACTACTTTCTCAACCCTTAAAAATTATGGCATAAACAGAACACCCATTACTTTGCACTGCCCAGCAAGTTAGGTTTGGAAGAGTCCCAAATGCTGACTGATGACAGCTTCTTAGCAGCAGCTGGTGGCAGTTTTCATCCTGATAGCACTTTCACACTCCACAGTTCCAGATGAAGTAGCTTCACGTTTGTTCCTATGAAGAGAAGAGACTCTGTCTCTCTCTCTCTCTCTCCACACACACACACACACACACACACACACACACACACATGCATACATATATAATTGTTTTCAAAAATTATTTCATAGAAATCAAAGGATAATTATTATAAGCACAGATTGAGTTCTACAGTATTTTTTATAACTTGAAAAACATTGTCAGTTTCAAGTGACATGATGGAGCCTAAGGAATCCATAATTCATTTAACTCTGGCCATATGAAAACTAATCCTTTATATGCTGTGTACCTTTGTAGGTAGTCATTTGTATTCATGTGCTATGAATAGCAAAATTATATTGTCCATATATTTTAAATTAGAATATGGTACCTCTTAGAATTTTCTCATTCTTATATCTCTGACTGTAGAAATATTTTCCATGAAGTGTGGTCCCTTCTATTCTTCCCCAGGTTTTTAGATGCTTCCTGGCTAGTCTGACTTCATAATTTGTCCCCCTCAATTGATATTTCTCCAGACTTTTGCTGTTTTTATAAAAATTAAAAAGTTACATTTTTGAAATCATAGTCATATATTTCTTGTATGAGAGTAGTAATTAGTGTAAAATACAGTAAACTTAGTAAATGGTGACACTGAGAAAAATCTTTCTTTTAAAACTATTTTTAAGGTCTAATCTGTTCTTTTACATCATCCAATTTCAAAATCAGTTTTCTATGATTTTTCCCTAGGGACAGTCTACCAAAATAATGTGTCAAAAGCTTTCAAACCATAGTGATAGGCATGTAGTGTTTCATTATACTATCCTTTCTACTTTTCTGTATATTTACAAATTTCCATAATAACTTTTTCAGGTATGGAAAATATATTTTTTATGGAAAGCTTCTTTTGTATTCTAAACCATATCATATTGGTTATTTGTGTTTTAAAATTTTTGTTTTATGGTTTAAGAAAATATCATTTGTCATATGTCATTTGTCACATCATATAAATATATTTTGTTAATAGTATGTGTTATGTTTTGTTTAATATATAATTAATTTTTAACATAATTAGAAAAAATATTACCTAAAGTGCATTAAATTTTAACATTACTTTATTCACAGAGTTACTAGTGCAGATTTGGCCTCCTCGAGGGGAAAGTCTCTTTCCTTTGAAGTCAGTAACTCTTGGTCTTTTTATAATAGGCAACACCACTTCCCATAATTTTCAGTCTAACATTCCTCCTCAGGTTGGACTTATCCATAAGCCAATGTGGGGGAAGGGTGAATGAGTCATAGTTATTTAGTTCTGCTGTCAATTTTCTAGGGTAATTAATGTGTTTAGTTTTACTTGAAAGAGGATTTAGAAATGCTACTTCATGCTAAGTACCCTTAGGGGTACAGTTTTCCTTTCTCATACAGACAGGCACCTACTTTCATACAAAGTCAAGGAAAGAAGAGAGGAGAGATAAGACGTTATGCCCTATATATACCTCCCAATAGTCCCCTTTCGTACACAGCTGACAAACAGACGTCTCAGCTTTGAATGGCATAATAGATAACCAGCAATTTGAAATGAAGAGTATAAGGAAATATGATGTGACTGAAAATATGGGAACTTTTAAGTGTTTGCCAGGAGTCAGTCTTATCATCTGCTTTATTTTATATTATTTTCTGATATTATTTAAGCCTGATATACTATTATATTATTTTGCTTTTCTCATTTGTAAATATACCATCAGTAAGGGAAAAACCTATTCCTAAGTCTTTCTTGGAATTATTTTTCTTTCCTCTGTTTGATTTAACTGAACATATCAAACTTTTAACATGCATGATGACAAATACATTTTGTAAATGTTTTTTAAAAACTGTCCAAGGAACACTCCATTCAGTAACATTATCTTATTTCTTGTTTTGAATACGCAGGGTGTGATCTGTGCAGCTCCCCTAATTTTTATCATCCCATCAGCATGTTATCTGAAACTGTCTGAAGAACCGAGGACACACTCAGATAAGATTATGTCCTGTGTCATGCTTCCCACTGGTGCTGTGGTGATGGCTGTTGGATTTGTCATGGCCATCACCAATCCTCAAGACTGCACGCACGGGCAGGAAATGTTCTACTGCTTTCCTAACAATTTCTCCCTCACGAACATCTCAATTTCTCATTTTCAAGTGACAACACAACTTTCAATTTTAAACGTCAGCATCTTTCAGTGAGTTGCGTGCTTTAAAAAATAGGTATTTTTCATAGACTTACATTCACACGTTTTAGTCTCTATGTTATAAAAGTATTACTTTGGCATTTATCAAGACTTGGTTTTTCTTTACTCTTTAGTCCAGTATAAAAGATAAAAAGGAGGGAATTCCCTGGCGGCCCAGTGGTTAGGACTCCACGCTCTCACTGCCGAGGACCCTAGTTGACTAAGATCCCGCAAACCACACGGTGTGGAAAAAAAAAAAAAAAAAAAAAAGATAAAAAGGAAAAGAAAGTTGAATGTATTTTATCTTAAACTGGGACAAAATAATGTTTTGTTCTAATGACGGGGCTGCGCTAATCTTAAATGCAGGAGGAGCAGTGAAGCCTGTGGCATCTGCTACCAACCTCCCAAAGCAGTATTCTCTTATTTAGTATGTGAGCCAATATATTGTGCTGTAAAATGAGTAGATGATTGTGGGTTGCAATTTTGTGTATGTGTCCTTTATGAGAAAAATACGTTTTTTGTCTTAAAAGAAGGACTCAAAGGGAAGGAAAACTCAAGACTATTAAAGAGACTAGATATCCCAAGAGCAAAGTGAAGCTGTCCGTTATGATTTCAGCAGCATCCCTTTTTTAGAGGAAAGTGAATCCCTGGAGAAATGAATAAAGTCCTTCACATGTTACAAAGCGTGACTAACAGACTAGGTATACAGAGCAAGGTGTGTGAGGGAGCAAAATTACCTCGCAGTTTTGATCCTGTGGGAATATGATGGTGGTGCCATTAAATGAATTATAAAATGGGAAACCACAAGTTGTTCTGAGGCACAAGCTTAAAGAGATCAGTTCTGCATCAGCTTTGGACCCGTTGAATGTGAAGTGCTGGCAGGAATAAGCAACTGGAAGCTGAACTTTCAGACTGGAGCCTTGAGAGAAGAAAATCAGGGCACAAAAGAGGCAGTCTCACTACTCTGGGGGGTCCTCAGAGAGATTCTTGGGCACTCTCGTTGACTAGATTCTCCAGAAGCAGACAGTAAGATGGAGTTTGGCATTCGGGGTATTTATTAGGGATTATAACTAGTGGGACAGAGGGGGAAAGCAGGATCAGGTGGGCAAATGGAACTGCAGTGCAGGCTGGCAAAGCCTCAGCCAAGTCCATAAGGAGTCTGGAGCATACGTGACCCATCAGAGTTGTCTCAGTTCAAATGAAATAGCCAAGTTTTAGTACTGCCACTTCCATCAGTCCTTGAATGTGGGCAGCTCTTTGCAGCTGAGCAAACCCTAAAGGGACTGAGAGCTAGAGGTGATCTGCTGGTGGCTGGGACACTAATGCTTCCTTGTGCAGGGTCTGGGAGGCACAGCTGTGTTTGCCACAGCTGGCCTCAGTTTTTAATGAGAATTTTTTTATATCTCTTAAGGAGGATTTCATGTTTTCATATCTATGACAATCTTTTAAAAGTAACAAGAAAATTTGGGCCCATCTGGATGGCTACCTTAAATCAAGTAGATTTAATTTCTCACCTTTTCATCTGTATTTCAATCAAGTTGACAATCCATAGTACTGTTTTAATTGTTGTCAAATAGTGAGAAAATATCACAAACAGAGAATACACACCTGACGTATCTGTAAAAATCACAGGCCAAAAAAAAAATATTCCCACAGGAAGTGTAAAAGGGATAGTTTCACAGCAGTTTGAATACAGACGTGGTGAAAGCTGAGTTGTCATGTGACTAATAATAAGAAAGGCCTCTTGAAAGCAAAGGAAGCTGCCCCTTAGCCGGCAGGGCCGTGCTCAGGCTTTGCGTGGTAGCATTCGCTTCAACAAAACGTCATCGGGTCACTAAATTAATTTAAATTCTATTGGCTGTATAGCTTTTCTGTATTTCATTTGTAGAGTTGTTTTTTTTATAGTTGGTTAAGAATCATAAGGTGATTTGTGTCCATTTTTAGATCAATACATGTTTTGGTAAAATGCTTATAAAAATACTTTCATTCCATACTGAGGGAATGTAAGAAATTTTTGCAGCAGTCCTTCTCTACATTACTCAGGACCGAGAAACACTGACCTACATAGTTGTTAGATAAAGTCATGAGAGAGGAGATTTCCAAGGGTGTACAAAAAAAAGTACGTCAAGGATAACGTAATTTAGTACTTAACCTTCTATTATCTTGTACTCTTGCTATTGCTTCAGATACATTAACCTTGATTCAAGTAGGTGAAAAGCTCCGGGTAAGAACTGAGTGCTGCATTAATGCCTAATATATATTTGTTCTGGTTTTGTGTGTGTGTTTTCCAAATCAACTGCAGAACAAGACTACCTTGGGCGCAGTTATTAGCTGCAAGGATTACCACTTTCAAATTATGATAGAATAAATGTTACAAACACATCTATTTCACAGGAATACTTACGTTTATTTTGCCAGTGTGCATAACTTTGAGAACCACCCCCATCAATTTAATGAGATTTCCACTGAAACTCATTCCTTCCCTGCTACTTCTTGCCCTTAACAAAACAACTTGAATATTTAATCCAGTTTTTGAAGTTGTCACTACATTTGACCTTATAAAGTTCTTCTTAATTTTAAAGAGGAGGGGAGGGAATAGTATATTTATACTATTATATTATAATAATTATATATATTATATAATAATAATATATATCTAATAATATATTATTATACTAATGCAAACATCTAGCAATACATTTCCTTTAAGGATATAGATTGGATGGCATCTGTATAACTTACAGATTGGGTCGTTATGCATGTCACTTATAATTGGTTCTTTAACCGCAACCCAAATATCAGAACAGGTAGACTGCTTTGCCTCTGACCAGCCCCAATGGTGTCAAGCAATAATTGTTGACTCTTGTCTTTCCTAAAAGAACTCTGAAATCCAGGTTATTGAAGTAGGAAAATCCCAACTAGTCCTTTGCTGGAGTCATACTGCACACATCTACTTAATTAGATGAGCGATAAAAAGATAAATGTATTGGATAGCAGCAGGCCTCCTTCTGGTTAATCTGTGGCAGTCTTCTCAGGGAAGTGGTACTAGTCCATTTTTTAGTATAGCTGGCCGCTGACAGGACCAGGCGTTGTCAGGTATTCTCAAGCATGGACCAACCAATGACCATGAGGTAAGGTACCCATAAATGCTTAACTGACTTTGATGGAGGTAATAATTAGCTACACCAATCAGATAACCTCCTTGAAGAATTTGTAATTATTCTAAAAAGAGTATAAAGGACTTGCCCAGATCACAGAGTAGACACGCAGAGTGGACAAGAGGCACCATGACCTAGAGAACACATAGACTGGAAGACAAAGAAAACAGTACAGTCATTCTCTAGAGCAGTGGTTCACAAAGTTCAACACGTGTCAGAATCATTGGTGGGCTTGTCAAAATGCAGATTGCTGGGGCCCACGTGCGGAGTTTCTGGTTCGGTGCTCTGGGGTGAAGCCTGAGAATTTGCATTTGTTCAAAGTTCCCAGGTGATGCGGTTGCTGTTGATTCAAAGGTCACATTTGAATAAGGATGGAGGTTGGACATAATAGAGATGCCAGATGGGGCCATGTGTTTAGAGGCTGGGCAGGGCGTAGAATGCCAGGTTGGAGGTCAGGAAGAAACTGAGAGTGGAGACAGAAGGGAGAGCTCTTGTCAGAGAGTAACTGTACTTATCCTTCATCTCTTTGAAAAATCCTTTGGCGAAGCTTACAGAGAGGAGAGGAGAGACCAAGACAGCGAGATTAGGGAAGAGTAATGACAAGGGAGGGGAGGAGAGTTAACAAAGAAGAAAACAGAGATTATGGTCTAAAGTCAACACAGCTGCAGTGGTTAAGCTACAAACCTGGTTTGGAACCTACAGGCATTCAGGGAAGATTCCATGAACTTCATAGCTCTTATGAGAAGGAAGAAAATATACCAGTTCCTCAAAAGTACAGCAAGTTTTCCTAGGACTAAACTCAATAAAATGTCTTACTTGGAAAAAAAATCTTATTTGGAACATGAGTAAAATTGGGTTATACTCATAATAACATCATGCTGGTACAGAATTCATGTGGCTATCTTTATAGGACATTTCAATAGTCATTTTCTAATATTTGCTCATGGAAAATGAAGATTATGAATAAATTTAGCTTTGGAATTTTTATTATATTGTTCACTTATAGCAATATGCTAAATGTCTCATTTAAAAAAAAAAAAAAAAAGGCACATACAGATTTAATCTGTCCTTCACTCCTAACACCTCCCTGATTCTGGTCCTTACCAACTCACACCCAGACTAATGCCACAGCCTCTTACCTGAGCATTCTGCCTTCAGGCTCTCCTCCCTTCAAGATGATTTGTGTATCACTCCAAGAATCATCTTATTAAACTGACGCTTTGATAACACCAAATGCTTGCTCAGAAGCTTTTCACGAATCTCTTTTGCTTATAGGATAAAGTACAAACTCCGTGGCCTGTATTCAAACTTTTTATAGAATGGCCTCAACATATCTCGCCTCATCTCCCATGACTGCAGGAAGGAACCCTTTTTTCTGACATAACTAAAGCATTGTTTTACACTAAAATTGCTTTCTGCCCCTTTTGCCATTGCCCTTGAATTCTTGCCACCCTCTCATCTGAAGTATCCAAACCTTCCTTTCCCACCCTCATCAAATTCTATCAGTCCTCCAATCTTCTCCCTGTGCCATCCCTGACAACTCTAGCTGCAGGTTAATTTTCCTCCTTTGGAATTCTGTAATTCTTATGTTATATGAAGAAACCATGTCCTGCCAACCAGCTTCTTTTTACTCTTAATAGTCCATGGCATGGTACCTTGAATGTATGTACTAAACACTTAAGTATTTGAAGTGAGATTGGTAGTATAGAAGGGAAAATGGCTGATTGTACCTATAGCCATACATATTCTTTTAATAGGATTTTTCCATCTATAATGATTGTCATTCAGTAAAGTAGCAAGTTAATGTGATACAGTCATTCATCCAACAAGGTGGTTTAGGTAATTGAGTTTCTCGTTTTGCTTTGTTAAGCATCGACCCTTCAGAGAATTTATTTAGAATATTCTTTTTTTTTACATATAAGCACATACGCTTATTATTAATTTTAATAATATTAAAGACGCATAATTTACAAATAATAATAGAGTATTCAGTACTGTATCATAAGTTCTTTATAGCCAATTGGATATTACAGGGTGCTTTGGTTGATTGATGCTGAACTCTCATATCTGTAAGCAACCTATGATTGTAGGTCAACCATGATTTGACAAATGGAGTTCCATTCCAATTCACTCATTTCCCAATAAATGTATTGTCACTAAATCTGAAATGTGATCTACTATTAATCTATTTTTATCCTCATATAAACTATACTCATTAAATCGAAATTTCTTTCAATTTTAGCACTACATTATTTCAGAACCTCATCACCTGTCAGTGAAGTGAGTGACTATTGTGTTGAATTGCATAATAGTTTTCAAATACTGGAAGAATATTTCCTTAATGTTCTGTGCTATTCATAATGTGATGGCCACAGACACACCACACTTTTAGTTTAATCTGCATTTTTTACATTTTTCTCAATTATTTTCTTAAGTTTAGACTATTTGGAATATTCTTAAAAGGTCTCTTCAAGTGCATCCCAATCAGCACATAGTTTTTCACTTGTTTTGACTGCTAAATAAAAATTTACTTGTCTCTTTTTTTTTTAAATGCGGTTCGCAGACCTCTCACCGCTGTGGCCTCTCCCGTGCGTTGCGGAGCACAGGGTCCGGACGCGCAGGCTCAGCGGCCATAGCTGACGAGCCCAGCCGCTCGGCGGCATGTGGTATCCTCCCGCACCAGGGTACGAACCCGTGTCCCCAGCATCGGCAGGCAGACTCTCAACCACTGCACCACCAGGGAAGCCCTCATCTCTTTTGTAATTACAAGTTCTTTGAGACCTAAGGCCATGTCGTATTTAGTTTTATTTTTTGCCAGTGTATGCTCATATATCTTAGTAATTTGAGATGCTTGGATAAACATTTAATGACTTGAATTTACCTAATTCCGATGTATCTCACTAAAATTTATAATTTACCAGGAAAACTTACCTAAATTCCTTCATTTAATATTATTCCTAAAGAAATAGTCAAAACCTTAAAACAAAATGTGTTTATGGTTCAGATAAAATTATCACCTTGTTTAATCTCATCTGACAGCTCAGTAATTTGATAGAGCACAAAAAAGAAGAAGTGGTTTAGGAACATGCAGGCAACAATTTAAGAAAAACACCCCAGACAATAAATGAGTTTGCAGTTTAAAATTTGAAAGACTGAAAACTTTTATTTCCAAGGCACAGTGTATTATCTTTTAATTTTGTGTTGCCGGAGGACAACAAGGGCAGTTCCAGAAAAATAAATCCAGTCCAGGCTTCTTACAGTCACGCCTCTCTCAGAACAGCATTGTTCTTTAAATCTTTAGGTTCTGGGAGAAAAAAATAGTAAAGCGTCTTCTAAGACAGAGGAAAAATTATTGTACCCCAGAATGGCAGCCTTTAGGTGACTTCTGACTTTTCCTACACCACTTTGCATTCTTATAAAGTCCTAAAAAGAATTTTCTAAGTTATACCATTTTTTTGTTTTTATTTTTGTTTTTTACATCTTTATTGGAGTATAATTGCTTTACAATGGTGTATTAGTTTCTGCTTTATAACAAAGTGAATCAGTTATACATATACATATGTTCCCATATTTCTTCCCTCTTGCGTCTCCCTCCCTCCCACCTTCCCTATCCCACCCCTCCAGGCAATCACAAATCTAGAAACAATAAATGCTGGAGAGGGTGTGGAGAAAAGGGAACCCTCTTGCACTGCTGGTGGGAATGTGAATTTGTACAGCCACTATGGAGAACAGTATAGAGGTTCCTTAAAAAACTACAAATAGAACTACCATATGACCCAGCAATCCCACTAAGTTATACCTTTTAACTGTTGTTTCTCCATGTGCAAGACATAGACAAACTGGAAGTTGAGTGATACGACCTTGGGTTTTATGTGCTTTATGTTTCAGAGCATTTCAAAATGAATTTAGATTTGTTTAAAAAGCTGTAAGAATAGACAGGGAAGGAAATCAACATTAAATATTTAGAAAAATAGGGCTTAGAAAAACTTTGGGTTTTGTAGAAGTGGCTAGTTGATTGCACAAACACAGCGGGAGATGCTCCCTATTCTAGAAGACAATCTGAGCCTTCAAAATAGACATTTTAAACAAGAGATTAAGAAATTTTAAAATATTAGCTTGAGGTAGAAATTTGTCTCGGAAACAAATGATTTTAAATGTGTAACCTAAATGCCAGCTGAGGACTCCTCGCCCCCAGGTGAATTGGTTAAACTTGATCTTAAACCGCATTCCACACTCAGGAGCCTACTCCATAATTCTGGTAAATTAGCCTGGTTTACATTCTCACGCTTCTCTATGCCACCATAAAGCAGGGTTCTTTTGCGCTGTACCTGAAAAACTCCACGATACTCCAGATGCAAAACACACAGTCCCTGCATCATTTTCCATAAAAATCTATTCACATCATGCATTGTGTATTTTGTGTGTTGTTGTTTTACCTTTTGAAGATTTAGAGTGCTTAGGAGGAAGGGTCACACCCTGGGGCATGGCCTTCGACTAATCTTTAGGCTTCATCTCCTAAACATCTCTACTCTTCATTTTTCATCTCCTTCAGATTAACAAGCAAATATTTCCCTGTGACTTTCTCAGCGAGGTCCCAGAACCTCCAGGCCTCTAGAAGACCCCTATTCCACTTTACCCCATACCTTGTCATTGTATTTTTTTGACGCAAATGCCATTCTCTTCCTAAGAAGAATTCAGGTGGAAGCTGTCAGCACATCCATATTTTTCCATTTCCTGACATATAGATACTCTGTCATTTATATTCGGAATTGCACTTCTGGACTTCACTCTCGTTAAAAAGAGAAACAAGGGACTTCCCTGACGGTCTAGTAGTTAAGACTCAGCGCTCCCAGTGCAGGGGACACGGGTTCTGTCCCTGTTCAGGGAACTAAGATCCCACATGCTGCATGGCGTGGCTAAAAAAAAGAGAAACAAGAAGACTTCTGCTTGCATAAAGTTAAAACTCAGTTCATGGCGTTAAATAGGAGCGGTTCCATCCAAATGGGTAACACAAGGTTGACCAGCTCCCGCTGTGGTTTCCCAACACAGTGAACCCTCATGGCTTAAAGCTGTGCTCCCACAAGCTCCTCTTGTGTATCTCCAGCCATTGTAGTTTCTCACCTCAGCATCTGTACTATTCTCCAAACAACCGCTGTGTGTCTGCCTACTTCCTTTGCACGCCAGATAAAACTGGCCTTTCAGAATTAGATTACTGCAGGCCCAGCTGTAGTAGGTGGATAATCATCTGCTTTATAAGTGAGGAGAATATGAAAAGTCCCTCTACTCATTTTCTCAAATATCTTGTGTAAATGATGCCATGGTATCTGACATATTGTTGATTGCTCTGCATTATTTAAAATAGAGACATCGCTTAACACGGGGGCATTAATTAGCGGATCCAGATTGACAATTAGAAAGTGTAACTCTAAGAGGATGAGAATGCTGCCTCCCCACTTCTGTCCGTCTCCCTAAATTCTAGTAGCACTTAAGATTTTGCCCAAATGCCTCCTCCTCTGGAAGTTCCCCCCAGCCATTTTCAGCAGACCATAACTTTTCTTTTCTTTTTTTTTAAATAAAGAATGTGGGGAATTCCCTGGCAGTCCAGTGTTAAGACTCAGCGGTTTCACTGCTGTGGGCCTGGGTTCGATCCCTTTTCGGGGAACTAAGATCCCACAAGCTGCATGGCACGGCCAAAAAAATAAATACATAAATAAAATAAAATAAAATAATGAGTTTTTATTTCTCTCATAATTTAAAAAATGTAAACTTTCTGTAATTCAGCCACAGCCTTTATTTCCAGATGACTTCTTCATTGGGCCTCAATTCCTTTTAAATAACAGACTCTTGTTCCAGAAGCCAGTTAGCTTTTCATCATGTTTTCTGTCTAGACAACATCCAAAGACAAATCCCAAAGGGGCAAGTATATGTACCCAGTAGTCACGCACAGTCTGAAGTAAGTTCATCATGAACGCTGGGGCCTTGGTGCCAACAACAACCCCACGACCAAGGGCAGCGGTAAGCCCAGCCACCAGCCAGACCATGACTTTTCTTCTGCAAGACAACGGGTATATGTCTGACAATTAATAGAAGGAACAATCTAGTGTAAATAAGAACCTTCTAAGAATTAGAGGCAATGGATGTCAGCATGGGCTACCCTGGAACTTAGTGAGCCTTCTGGGCCTGGAACAACTTAGAAGCTGGACAGACAATTGCCCACAGCATGGTAGGGGCAGTTCACATGCTGGATAAAAATTGAACTTGATCTTTAAGGTCTCCCCAAATGCTGAGCTTCTAGGTACAGCTTTGTGTCCTCTAATAAAATAAAATACAGAGTTGTTATGGAATTCCTTCATCACTTATTTTTTTTTTTTTATCACTTATTTTTGCACACCTTTTTTTTCTAAATATTAAACAGCTTAAAACCAGTGGTCCTTCATATTTTTTTCAGTGCTTAGACTGCCTTGCACAGAATTAGTGATCAGAAAAATTTATGGATTGAACCATGAAAGCTGGTTTTGAAGGGAGGTTAAGAAAGGGAAGGGAAAACAACCTTGAGAGAATAAAGCAGATATGAAGCAGCATCACCAAGCACCAAACGTCTAGGGATTAGGTCCCACTGAAGAATAAGAGCTCACAGGGAGTTAGAGGGATCCTTCAACAGCTTCCTTTGTTCTTCCATCGGGTCTGCGCAGGAGTTATTGCTGCCACTGCTAACTAGCATGTGAGACCAGTTCTCATTCTCTTCTTTTCATCATTCCTGATTTTCTACTTACGGGAAAGATATTTGCAGGAAACACTAAAAGAACTGTTTAATAATTGTGTCAAATAGATCCATAAATTCTTTAATTTCCCTCTTTGATTGGAGGATATTCTCTAAAAGCAGAATAGAACCCAATTACAGACAAGATAAAGACAAATGCATCAAACCCATGATTGGGTTCACAAATGTGCAGCATCTATTGGTGATTAAGAGCTGGGAGGTGGTTATACTGCCTTACCCTGAAAAGTAGGGTCTGTGGACCCTCAACTTTGGTATCGCTCCGGGAGCTCTTTAAAAATGCAGAATCTCAGGCTCCACCCCAAACCTAATGAACCAGAATCTGCATTATAACAAGAGCCCCAAGTTGTTCCTGTTCAAGTTTGAAAAGCACCAGTGTGCAGGTGGCCATGTCCTTTGGGAAGGAGGCTTATCAGAATCAGCTAGGAATCTTAGTTGAATAGGAAACCACCTCCTGGAGAGTCTATTATTTTTATGTTAGGGCTTCTGTTACTGATGAGAATGTGTGATAACATATTTCTGGGAATTGGGGTAGGAAAAATAACTGTAAATCACTCATTTATGGCAATAACAATTAAGTCCATTTCTCTTTTTCACTATTGTGTTTTTTTCGGGAACAATCATGCATTTAAAAAATGATTTTTTCCAACATTGTCTAATATTGAACACACTAGCCATATATTTTCGTTAGCTCATAATAGCAATTTTTTGGTAACTGTAGTAGAAACAATGTTACAAATTAGGAAAACTTAAGACATCCTGTTGATTTCTACTTTGTATGTGAAGAGCCCTAATGAATGTCAGAAAGTTTTTAGCATGGAAATGTGCTTTCAGTTTATGATTATATCTGTCATAAACAAATGGGGGGTGGAGAGTAGAAATAAGTAGGAATATCTTGGCAATAAATGTTTAAAGCCTGAGCATAGTATTTATATTTGAATGCATAAAGAGGACAACCTAATAGATTAATGGATGGAAGTCACCAACAATACTCTTTCTGTTGCTTCTAGATTAAGTAGTTGATTAAACAAAATAGTCACTGTCATAGACATGCTCTTTAATTAGACTGAAGAGCAGCCTAAAATACATTTTACTTTAATGAAGATGAACATGTAATTACTTTGTTAACATTAAAAACTTAATGAAAGGAGTATGCTCTATGTGGAACTAAGCAATAACTGAGTCATACAATTTAATTTAAATTTAGCGAGGGTCTGGTATCCAGAGAAGGGAGAGTATTCCTCATTCTAACGTCAGGAACTCTTGGGCTTCCCTGGTGGCGCAGTGGTTGGGAATCCGCCTGCCAATGCAGGGGACATGGGTTCAAGCCCTGGTTCGGGAAGATCCCACATGCCGCGGAGCAACGAAGCCCGAGCGCCACAACTACTGAAGCCTGCGTGCCTACAGCCCACGAGCCGCAGCTGGAGAAAGCCCGCGCGCAGCAACGGGAATGCAATGCAGCCAAAAATAAATAAATAAAATAAATAATAAATTTTTAAAATTTCTTAAAAAAGAACTCTTGACTATGAGGGTAAGCCACAAGAAGTCGTATCTAGGAGACTGGGTTTCCTCAGCCACAGGTGTGACAGGGCTTGAGATCTTAGTCCAAAGTTAGAAGGATGAATCTCAACTTTGTCCTTATTCTCATAAACAAGTGATTTAACCTTTCTGATCCTCACTTTCCTCACCTGTAAAATGAAGAAATCATAATATCCTAGGTTTCCATGAGAGCTTTTCCTGTATTTATTGACAATTTGAATTACTATGTACTGTATTACACATACTTATTTTCTCCCATTGGAGTTTTTGCTTTTCTTCTTGATGAATTAATGATATCATGCCTTTATGAATAAGGTACTAACTTAAACATTTTTTTGGTATTTATCTTTTAATTTTGTTTTTGATCAATTTACCTGATTAAACTTTTTTATTTTATATAGCCAAATATATATATTTTAAGATTTTTCAATAGTTTTTGTAAAAGTTGTTTTTCCACTTAAGGGTACAGATGGTCCCCGACTTACACTGGTTCTGACTTACAATTTCTTGATTTTATGATTATGCAAAAGCAATACGGATTCAGTAGAAACTGTACTTTGAATTGTGAACTGTGATCTTTTCTCAGGCCAGACATATGTGGTATGATCCTCTCTGGTGATGCTGGGAGTGGCAGCAGCTCCAAGTCAGCCATGAGACCAGGAGGGTAAACAATGATACACTTAAAAGCATTCTGTACCCATACAAGCATTCTGTTTTTCACTTTCAGTGCAGTATTCTGTAAATTACATGAGATATTCAACACTTTATTATAAAATAGGCTTTGTGTTAGATGATTTTGCCCAACTGGAGGCTAATGTTAATGTTCTGAACATGTTGAAGGTAGGCTAGACTCAGCTATGATGTTCAATGGTGTATTAAATGCATTTCAAATTATACTATTTTCAACTTCTGATGGGTTTATCAGAAGATGGGTTTAACCCATCATAAGTTGAAGAAGATCTGTAGATAATACTTTACACCAGTATTCTAGTTTTGAATTAATTACAGTTCACTCATGTCTTTTATTTTTATTATAAAATTATAAAGTACACATTGTAAATTAAAATGGAATAACATAGCACAAAGGGAAAATTAAAATCATCACCCTGTTAATATTTTGGTTCACTACCATCCAGCCATTTTTCTATGTTATATTTTCTCCAAAGTTGGGACAATGCTATTGTGATATAATAAGAAATATATATTTGGTCTCGGCCTCCAGTTTCTGACACAGAGCTCCTAAAACTGTAATTTCCTAAGTGATAGGGTGCTAGAAGCATCTTTTGTCCTAATAGTTGGTCTTTGACTCAGATTCCTGACACCAGAGTTTTTAACACCCTTGGAATCTTTAGAAAGATGAGTGTCTTTTTGTATGCTAATGAAAGGACTGGGGGCTAGAGGCCCCTAGATAGCTTCAGGTTGGGGGTTGGTCACCAGAAAGACCAAAGGTTCAAAAGGTTGAACTTTTATTGCCACTTTCAACCTGTGGGAAGGGGAGAGGGACTGGAGTAGAGTTAATCACCAACAGTCAATGATTTAATCAACCATTCTTTTTCTTTTTTTTTTTTTTTAATATATTTATTTATTTAATTAATTTTTGGCTGCGTTGGGTCTTTGTTGCTGCACACCGGCTTTCTCTAGTTGCGGTGAGCGGGGGCTACTCTGCTGCGGTGCATGGGCTTCTCATTGCAGTGGCTTCTCTTGCTGCGGAGCATGGGCTCTAGGCGCACGGGCTTCAGTAGTTGTGGCACATGGGCTTAGTTGCTCCGTGGCATGTGCGGTTCTTCCCTGACCAGGGCTCGAGGCCGTGTGCCCTGCGTTGGCAGGCGGACGCTTAACCACTGCGCCACCAGGGAAGTCCCTCAACAATTCTTAAAACACAATAATTTGACTGTACATCCCCACAGTGATATGCTTTGAAAACAAAAGGAACATTAATAAAACCCCACACTACTTTATATTTTATTGATGGTATTTGTGGTAGTGTAGGCATTGTTATTCCAAGGCTATTACATGGATATTGTGGCTTGATGCAAATGAGAAATTATAACGATGCCCTTAAAAATCAGGATTTTGGACATAGGATGCAGATATAACATCAATAAAATTCTGTAATATTCCTGCAGTCCTAAAATTGAATTGAAAATATCTGTGTGAATTCAAAAAGTATTTTATCTTAAAAGAATTAACTTATTTTCTAGCTCTGACCACTGCAAAGGGCTAGAAAGAATGACCAGTGCATAACATATTGAGCACAGCAATACCAAAACTGTGTTCTCCAACCAAGTACCTTCCCAATAAAAGGAACCAAGGCTCTTTGAAAAAATGGCTCAGTGCAGAAGTGGAACAGAAAATGTACAAAATAAAAATGGATGACCAAAAACAAAGAAGCAGAACTATCATAAAAACAAGGAAGTCAGCTTGCAGAGGTTTGCTTCCACTGGTCAAAGACAGGATGATATGAGCATCAATCAGGATAATAATAGCAGTGGTTTAAAATAACTCCTTTATTATTATAAAATATTGGCTATATTCCCTGTTTTGTACAATATACCCTTGTAGCTTACTTTATACATAACAGTTTGTACCTCTTTGGGAACTAGTTTTTTTGAGTATTAAGAAAAAAATGTATGAGCTCGTAATCTTTTGGTCTTTGTGAAAGAAATTTTATCTGTACCCAACTTAAAGAATAGTTAGTATAAGATGATAACGTTAGCTCCTGGAACTCAAATAATATTTATTAGTAATACTTTATTTTCCTGTTTGCAAAAATAAAATGGAAGTGAAAATATTATCAAGTATTTTTTTCTTAGCTTTCTATTATTTTTTTAATGTGACAAATGTAGTTGGCTAGAATACAGACAAAGCCAGCTTATCCTCTAATCATGTAGAAGACTTATCATTATTATCTTCTGAGAGGTTTTTTTTCATAAATATAGTATGCAAATGTGACTAAAAGACATACAGTTTCCAGATGGGACACTCAAATTAGGCACGAATAAAAAGTCTCTCCTCAATGGGTGCCCTCAGACACTTGCTTTGGACAAATTTCTGGGTAATCACAAGGCAGGATACTCCCCCCAAGACCACACACGGAAGATCACCGTCTTTTTCTTTTTTCACTTTTCTTCCCAGTAATACTCAGCCCTGGTGATGTCCACAGGAACACAGCACCCTCAGGATGCATAACTTACACAACTCATTTAGGATCACAGAATCATAAACGAAAACATTTGAGAAGGCTCTGAGTCTCTATTACAGTGTGAGAAAATTTCAGAATACAAATGATATAGTGTTGAGGTAATTTGCAAGTACACAGTCTCACATTCCTCAATAAACTTGGCACGGGTTTAAAGCTTTAAACAATCTGTTCTTGGATGGCTTCACTTTTATTCCCCTTAGATGCAGCTGGCCCCTCCTTTGGCCTTGACCCAGGGTCACTGTCCTTTCTTGCTAGACTTTACCATCATCCCAGGCCTTCTCTGAGTTTTACTTCTACTGATTTCCTAGACCCTTAGAGAACCAGGCTCCTTTCCAGTCTGGGGCCCAAGTCAAGCTTTCTGCACTCACATGAAAACTGTTCTGGTAGCTCCAAACATGAGCTGAGAATTTTCTGCCCAACCTTCCTCTGGAGTCTGGGCAATGACAGTTTCCCTGAGCTAAGCATCCTCCCATAATCAATATGTTCTGAGTTTCCTCTTAATTGTTATACTTTTTTTTTCCTCTCTACTTCCTATGCTTCCAATTTTTAAAGAACTTGTATTATTCACTCCTGATCACATACACCTAAGGCATCCCCACCACCACCCTCCACGCCAAATTCTAATGGCAGTTTCTATGAAAATGCCCAGGCTCTAAATGCATCCCTGGACTTGTGAACTCTACCTCACGGTTGAATGCTTTGGCCCAGCAAAACATGGAGAATCACATTTCCCAACTTAAATGCAGACTTATGGCAGACTTATGGCTGTCGCCACATGTAGCACACATCCCTAGGGATCATTCAGATTCCTCTGCATCCTCTCTCCAAGAACTGACCTTGAGCTGTTGGAGGCCCTTCTGCCCTTGTTCTTTGTACAGAGAAGCAGAAGTTCCTGAAAGGCACTGCATTCCTGAGAAAACCTATAGTACTGACTTGTGTGGGAGTTTGACAGACCATTCTTTGCCTCAGAGTGGGACAAATCTAAGATGTAATTTATGATCCAGAGTACACTGTGGAATCTGAGACTCAGAAATCATGGGCAATTTCTCTCTCGCTTGTCTTGTTCCCCCTTTTCAGTCCTGCTTCCTCCACTTCCTTACCTGCTTCTCCCGGGAGCACTTCCTTAATAAATGTCAAATATTAATACATGAATCCTCATCTCAAGGTCAGCTTCTAGAGAGTTCAAACTGAGTCCATGCCATAAACACGCCAACATTTAATTACAAACAATCCCCCGAATTCTGTAAAACTGGTCATCCCAGGATTACCAAAATTTGAGAGGAAAAAGTTTGTACCTCCTTTCTAGTCCCCCCCCCCAAAATCTAGGGAATAAATTATCCCCTCCTAGGAATTCCCAGGCGGTCCAGTGGTTAGGGATGCCGCACTTTCATTGCTGAGGGCACGGGTTCAATCCCTGGTGGGGGAACTAAGAATCAAAGTTTACCTATGTGGGGTTTTTTTTAGTAAAATTTAAATAGAAAAGGGATGGATTTAGTTTATCCATATAGTAACCTGAATACAATCTCTTGCCCTATATCTTTGCTCCCAAATATTTTGGATTATTTTCCCTTATAACACATGGTTCAGAAATGTGATCAGCTCCAGAAACCACTTCAAACAATTGATCTGGTTTATAAGTCAAACCCTAACACATTTCCAAGTTTATTAGGTAATACTTAAACCATGTAACCATACATATAAAAGTTCATAATTTGAATTTTTTCACTTAATATCATATCTTTACTTTTTTATGTTACAAATACATTTTTAAATGCCTGAAAATCATATCAATGAACACATTTTTATGGTGGATAAATTCACCTTAATTTTATTTTTTCCAATTTTTCTCAATTATGAATATAATACAGTATAAACATTTTTTAAACTGTGTGTAAAAAATCTGGAAGGAAATACATCAAAATATTATATTTATGTTAGGATGTTTTTCTTTTTTTCTGCTTGTCCATATTTTTGAGATAATTATCATGGGAATATTTTACTTTCATAATGATAAATGTTAAATACAAATGGACAATAAAATCAAAGAAAATAGAAATGTTTAAAAAGCAAAACTTCCTAAAATATGGAAGCTCACATAATTTTTATAGATTTTTAAAGACATCTGCTACACATTAACCCATGAAGAAAAAGTTCTAGATCACGGTTGTTTCTATTGAAAATCACAAGCTATGCTTCATCCACCTAGAAGATTGCTTAATATTAGAGCACAATTCATATTTGCTAAATAAATGATATTTTATGGTAAAAAAATAGATTTTATTTAGCTTTGTGTTCATTAACTGATTAAGCAAGATATTTCACGAGTATCACTATTATATGAGGCAGAGTTTTTGGTGCTTATATAACATGTAGAGATTCGGAATTCATATTCACCTGTAAAAACGCTTAATCAAAAAAAGAACATCTACTTACATAAGCAGGTTGAACATTAAGCAAGATGCAAGAATTTAATATTTGTCTTCCCTAAATACAAAGTAATGATTTGTGTTTGAGATGTACACTTATTGGTAATCTGGCTATCATTTTATATATTTAGTCACTGCTTTTAATATCACAGTTCTAAGGAAAGCTTTTAGTCTAGAAAGTGCTTTATATACTGTTGAGTACCTTCAAC
Source organism: Neophocaena asiaeorientalis asiaeorientalis (assembly GCF_003031525.2). NCBI lineage: Eukaryota > Metazoa > Chordata > Mammalia > Artiodactyla > Phocoenidae > Neophocaena > Neophocaena asiaeorientalis. Next base: position 1,999,112 of record NW_020185336.1, read on the forward strand.
TTCCATTTCAGACTCCTCATATTTCAAATGTGAACTTGTCTTAATCAGTTGGAAAGAATGTAGAGATTTATGGAGCTAATTTAAGAAATAGAACACTTCTACTGAGAAAAGAGTTTTCTCATATCAACACTAGATAAAAAAAAGACTTAGTTTGATATAAGAATTTCAGTCATTTATAGGAGAGTTTCTACAATGATTTTTCCCTTAAATTTGTTTCAAATAAATTAAATGTGACATCTCTATATCAACACTCAAAAGGCATTAAAGCATCTAAAATAGTAAAATATCACCAAACTTTATCTCCCACCCAATTTTCACTCAATAATCGCTGTCATAACATTTCTTTTTTCCAGCTGTTCTGTCTGCCAAGATCAAAACCATAGCAAGAATGGGCATAATTCTTAGTAACAGAAATTAGACATGAGATAAAGCTTTGTAGAACAAACAACCAAAAGAGAAAAAGATGATTAACATGAGACAGCTAGGCTACCATAGCAAGAGGCTCTGGATAGTCTGTCTCAGGGGGTCTGAACAACAGAATAACTGTCAGTGTTTAGTGGACCCATCTGGATTCAGGCTGAACTGTGTCATTTCCTGAAGACCTTTCCAGTAGCATGAGCTTGTGGTTATTCATGGAGGAAACTCTTTTGTGTCATCTACAAAATTTGATCTCTACAGCTTTAGCTTTATGGAAAAAGTGAGACAAACTTATTTTCCAGGCAATGATTTAATAAGGAAAAATATTTATGAAGTACTAGATCGTGATGTCTTGCAATTCAAGGTGCAATAAAAAGTGTTTTCTTCACCTAAGAGGTATTTTCATCGATTCAGATAAAAATATATAAATAGCTATATACACGTGTACATTAATGAAGTATCTGAAGTTAATATTTTAAGAGCACATGTAACGTATTAATGATGTCTTGCATGAACTCAAAGCAAGAAAAGTCAGTGTGAACGACGTTTGAATTGAAAAAAAGGCAGGCTGAAACGTCCTCAGTAATTATTTTGGCTGAATAAAGTCTGAAGCAATGAAAGAGGTTTCAAAGTTCTTTTACAGAACCCATTGGGCTCAATATAATTCGTAAGCAGTGAAGTCTTGGGAAGAATCACGGCAACTTATTTAGATTAAAATATAACAACTAGTAAAACATTATTCTAGTTGTAGTCGTCATGCAGAGCCCACCCTCTCCAACTTTGTGAAGCAATTAGAAACAAAACCAAAAACTTTTCTATAGTTATTCTAGTAATTTTGATCAGCTATAACTCATGTATAAGAGCATCAATTTTTGTCTAAGATATTTTGTCATGCCCTTTATTTATCAGCTAGTAAATAGTCCATATATTTACATATCAATTAATCTTCTTCCTTAGTTCTCAGAAATGTGAATGCCAAAGACAGCGCCAAGCTTTTCACACTGTCCCTTATTTGTTAATCGCACATATGACACACCTAAGATATTTTGCTAGTGAAGGGCAGCACTTAGGTTGGAATCCTGGCATGGTTCATTGCCACAGGGCTGAAATGTAGAGTACCCTGGGGACCAAGCGCTTCTCCAGCATGTTAAGGCCCTCTGTAGCATTCGTTTAGCTTTCGCTGTTTGTTCAGAATAAGCAAGTAGATAAGCAAATAGTGAATTTAGCTCATACTTGTCCTTGGCCCGTTTTCTTTGCCCTAAACCCCTCTCTACTACTTAGAGATTCACCCCAGTTTCCTCTTCCAACTCTAGTCTGAGGAGTGCCCTTTGTTGCCCTGGCTGCCCACCAAATTTACCCAGAAAAGGCCAAAACAAATAGCACCACTGACAGACATTACAAAATGTCCGTCACTTTGCCAGGAGCTCCAGCAGACTCACAAGCCCCCAGGGGGGTTCCAGGGAGTGAGTTCAGTCTAACATACAAATCTCCAGACTTTCTGGAGCTCTCTGCTCCCTATGGATCAATGCTCTTCTCATAGGCAGGAGGTGACGATGATTTCAGTATGATTTTTCTGAGCTTGCCCATGGCCTCTGAGTATAAGAGGTAAAGACAATGTCCCTTCAAGAGGAGACAGGTTGGTAAATAAATGGCTACCCAATCACACCGGGAAAGCAGCAGAACTCCAAACTATGCCTGTCCACTAAAAACCCATGGTATAATATTTTTAAGTAATGAAGGACTTAACTAACAATGGAAAACCACTGGTGGGCTTTGAGAAGAGGAGATGTATTTTTTTGTTTTTTTTTAAGGCATTTCTTTTTTTAAATTTATTTTATTTATTTACTTTTGGCTGTGTTGGGTCTTCGTTGCTGCACGCGGGCTTTCTCTAGTTGAGGCAACGGGGGGGGGGTCTACTCTTCGTGTGGTGCGCGGGCTTCTCATTGCGGTGGCTGCTCTTGTTGCAAAGGACGGGCTCTAGGGTGCGCAGCCTTCAGTAGTTGCAACACACAGGCTCAGTAGTTGTGGCTCGCAGTCTCAGTAGTTGTGGCTCACAGGCTTAGTTGCTCCGCGGCATGTGGGATCTTCCCAGACCAGAGATTGAACCCGTGTCCCCTGCGTTGGCAGGTGGATTCTCAACCACTGCGCCACCAGGGGAGCCCCAGGAGATGTGTTTTTAAAAGGTTATTCTGGCTGCTCTGCAGAATAAACTGAAGAGGACACGTATGGAAGTGAGGAGATGAGTCCAGAGTCCACAGTAGTGGATAGGGAAGAGAAGATGGTGGCTTGGTTTAAGGCACTGGTACATGGGCGATATCTATAAGGAAACAGTGTCCAGTTTAGAAGAGTTTATCTGAGGACCCTCTTTGTGGCAATAATCACACAGCAGAACTTATCACAAAGGTCACTTGTAGTACCCCAAAATACAACTGTCACCTCTATGTAACAGTGTGCCAATTAGCTAACCTGTCTATTCTTCAACTTCCTCTTACATAACATGGGCTGATAGTAGTACTTTTGCCTATGAGGTTATCTTGAGAATTAAAATCATTAATACCTATAAAGCTCTTAGAACAATTTTGCACATAATACAAATAAATACAGCTATTATTATTAACTTTCTACTTTCTGTATTACAGAATGACAAATGGGAGGGCATAAATCAAAGTCTTTCAGTAATTGTAATATAAAGAGAAGGACAAAAAGACAACCTTGCTTTACCCCACTGGTAAATATTATCTAATCTATGACAAGCTAATCCTTCCTACTCACTGACTCTGGTTTTGCAGCACTACAAATGTCTCTATTGAATAGAATTCAGTCTAGCTCACAGCTGATTCCTGCCCTCAGGGCCCAAACACAGGAGTCTTTAAAAGACACAAGCAAGATTTTGTTATCCTAACAGGGTCTTCCTTACAGTGAAATGTTAGGGCATTTCATCCCTTCTCTGGTTGCATCCTAAAAAATCTCTGACAGTGTCATGTCTCTTCCATGGTTCCAGCTCTCGCTATTAGCACCCTCACCCTTTGCCCAATGATCACTGGTCCAGCTCTCATCGTGTGCTGGCTGTAACCTGAGTCCAGCTTCTGCTGTCTGGTAACCACACATTCATCTGTTGCCTCCAGTCTGAGGGTGACCAGAGTTTCTCTGGGTTGCCTTCACCAACCCTCGTCTAGCTTCTCTGTTTTACATCACCTGGGTAACCAATTCCCTGTATTAATTCCCTCTATTTGAAAGACTGAGGGTAGTTTCTGTTTTCCTGGCTAGATACTGAATGATAGAACATTCATGGAGTTGATATATTCATGGAGTTGATGCATTGGCAAAGATCAGAGTCCACTATGCACAGAATTATATAAACATTTGGAGGCAGGAAATTTGGGAGGGGATACTTTAACTACCATGAGCTTTCACAATAATTTTAAATGATGCTTAAACTTTTGTTAGAAAGATAATAGCTGCTTATTTTAGAAAAAAACAGAAGTGTAAAACTAAAACCTTTTTTTATTAGTTACTATGAATATACCTCTCCTCTACTGCACTTATGTACTTCACAGTAGGATTTGGGATAGGGGACAGGGGAAAGCTGCATTTATATTTAACCAATTAAATTTCAGTTTGCTAGATTTGAGCTATTTAAGATAGTGTAGATACCAATTTAACATCGATTCTATGATAGCAGAGCTTGAGAGAGGTGGAAAGGAGAGGAATGACAATTTATTAATCAAGACTCATCTGACCCCCTCTCCTGCTAAATGAAAGACCAGCAGGAGGCAATGACAGTTACTAAGGAGGAACAAGCAGGCTTTGCCTGTCTGGAACAAGAAAACACAGAGGGAGAGAGAGGTCCTGCCTTCCAGGGGCAGAACGGATATATTCCTTTGAAATACACTAAGATATCCAACCTCATATTCCATCTTAATTCCTAAATAATTTCTCTTCAAAGACATATCTTGAGCTTTCTTTTTTTATCCATAAGCACAGAGCACTGTTTGTACATTACATATAAGAATACCAGCTCAGGGCTTCCCTGGTGGTGCAGCGGTTGAGAGTCCGCCTGCTGACGCAGGGGACACGGGTTCGTGCCCCGGTCCGGGAAGATCCCACATGCCACAGAGCGGCTGGGCCCGTGAGCCATGGCCGCTGAGCACAGGCCTGTGTGTCCAGAGCTTGTGCTCCGCGACGGGAGAGGCCACAACAGTGAGAGGCCCGCGTACTACAAAAAAAAAAAAAAAAAAAAAACCAGCTCAATTAATTATATTCTTTATGGCAATTGATATATCCCAAGGGCCTCAAAAAATATAAATTAACTATCCAAGAATGTCTCAATCTGAAAGAAATTACCTCAAAAAGTATAAAATATTCTAGAATTTGAAAGAATGTAAAGAGTCTAAGACATCTATCATGTAGCCAAGCCAGAAAGTCTATATGCCAACTAAAAATCATTATTAATTAATCTATAAAACTCATCATTAGGATGCATTCCTTAATTTCTCTTCATTACATGCCTTCCTGTTAGTTAGTGTCTATTCTGTCACAAGATTCCAGGAAGGGATCAATGAGCAAATGAGGGTCTTGTCTTCCAAGGGAAGAACTACCTTAAGTTTTACAAAGGCTGCAGACAGCCCGTCTTCTGTGCTGGAGCCAGAGAAGAGTGAAAACTCAGTCCCCTGATGGTAAGGCAGAGTTGCCAGCTCTCTCTTAACGACTGAATTCCAAGGCCAAAGAGTGCTGCAATGTCTCTTTGCATCAGCCTCAGTCCCGTGGAACACATTTGGAGTGTCCTATTTTTTAAAAGATTTAAAATAATAGTAGATTTTACGACTTTCTACTATAGTAGTTTAAAGTCAGAATGTGTTATCAAAGCCTACCTACTTTGAAGTCGATAGTAAAACATCAAAAAGTATTACAAAATTATAAACTGACCAACAGAAGGCTGGTATATATGGTATAGAGTACTGACTGTGTATAAAAGAACCTGGTTTAATTATATTGCTCTTGTGCCTGAAAAAATACTTGACATTAAGTTCTTTCCACATTAATTCCTAAATAATTTCTCTTCAGAGACGTATCTCTTGAACTTCCTCTTCCTATTAAGAGCACAGAGCACTGTTTGTACACTGCATAGGAGAATACCAGGATATTACTCACAGGTCTTTAATTAAGTCTCTCCTTTTCTCCCTTTTATTTCACTTCTCTTCCTTTCCATCCACCTCTTCCTTCTTCTTCATGTTTCTTTATTTAGCAAAAACCTGGTCCCTAACACTCCCTTAAGTTCCAGCTCCAGTCCTGATATTTACTCCTTTCCTTTCTCCACAAAAATACCTTTAAAATGTATCTACACTCACTTCCTAGCTCTTTAAACCCCTTGAAATCAAGACTTTATTACCACATTTTAAAATTTCATTTGTTATTTGTGAAAATTAGTGACAGTGTCCCAGTGTCAGTAGCAAATGACAAAATTGACAATAACACTATTACAGTATTATTATTATAAAATTCATCAGCTATTGGAAACCAGTTATGATGTACAAGATCCAGAATGTAATCTGCATGGTTCCACTGCCTCATTCCCCATTCTTTTGTTGTTTTCTTTGAGGCAAAGTCTGGTTTCAGTTGTACAATGAGTAATTAGGAAAAGATCTACGGAGTAAAGGGGTAGTGAGAACAGCATTTCCTCCCCCAAGTCTGGAATGGGCAGAGTGGCGGTCTCAGAAGCATCAGAAGCAGCCACTCAGGGAAAAATGAAGAGAACTAGCAGATGAACCAACCAGAGGACCTTGTTTCTAAGAACCCCTAAGGCAATAAACTGAGAAACTTGCAGGAAGAGCTGAGGGAGCTCATTTCTGGCAGACTCATTGGGAGCTCAAATCAGTGTGGTTTGGGTTACATGTATGTTTCTAACAAACTTAAAGAAGATTAAAACAAATTCATAAAAGACTCGGATAATAGAAAACTATACAGTAAATTTTATGGATTTTAATCAAACACAGTAAACATTCATTCAGTGTTTTCTATGTATAGGGAAGAAAGGAAGTAATAGACTGTATTCTTGAGAAATTTACAATCTACAATAAAAATTCCAAATAAAAAGAGGAAACCATAGGGCCCTTAAAAGTAGCCCAGAATTTCATGAGAGTACATAAGAAAGAACAAATTAGTTCAGAGATGAGGATTCAGGTAAGGTTTAAGTGGATTCGGGAAGAATGCAGTGACGATTCTCTAAAGGAGAATCCAGGTGACACAGGTCTAGGTATGAAGCCTATATCCATCATGCACCAGTTAAGCAACAGAAAACCCAATGTGTAAATTAAGCAAGTTAGGCTTTAGTCTTTTTACCCAACAAGAATTTGTGGACAGGTGACAGTGCAGCAGCTCCCACCCAGTACCATCAACGCCTCAGGTTCTTTTCATTGTTTTGCTCTACCCATTTTAGTGTTAGACTCCAAACTGATAGTCCCAAGATGGTCCCTGCTTTACCAGGCATCTCAGCCGTGCTTCTAAAGAATAAGGAGGAAGGAAGAGACATGAAAGTGACAACACAACGTTACCAAAATCCCCAGCAGATTGCCACATAAATCTTCTTGGCTCGAACTGCATCACAAAGCACTTTTTGCTATAAAAGAGTTGGGGATATACGGTTCTTTTGTGTTTTTTGTTTTTTTAAATCTGGTTACACTGTTCCAACCCTTCCCCTTCCCCACACCCTCCAAAAAAAATCAGGGTTTTGCTAAAGAAAAAAAAAGGAAGAAAGTATTAGGTTGGTAACTACAGGGATATGCCACATACCACTTATAATTGTGCAGCCTAGGGTACAAGTCACTGACACTTCTGAATGTCAGTTTCTTCACCTGTGAACTGGTTATAATAATATCTTTCTAGCAGGTTTTTTTGTTTTTGTTTTTTTTTTGCGGTACGCTGGCCTCTCACTGTTGTGGCCCCTCCCACTGCGGAGCACAGGCTCCGGACGCGCAGGCCCAGCGGCCATGGCTTACGGGCCCAGCCGCTCCGCGGCATGTGGGATCCTCCAGGACCAGGGCACGAACCCGTGTCCCCCTGCATCGGCAGGCGGACTCTCAACCGCTGCGCCACCAGGGAAGCCCTCTAGCAGGTATTTGAGTGGGGACTAGAGTTTAGGTATTTAGGATGTTCAGTATGGTCCTGATGTGGTAGGAGCACAGGGTAACATGGAGCTGCTTTTATAATTGCTTTGTTGGTTGGTTCGTTAGTTTCTTGGTTGATTGGTAATTTAAGGAGGTCGGATTTCCACAGGTAAATATTGGAAGAATAAGAAGCAAGATTGCAAAAGCATGGAATTAGGGAAAATGTGTAAGAAAATTTAGAGTGTGTTTAGAAATTTTTGTATAGTTTAGGAAGACTCATTCATGTGAAAGAGAAAAAGTAGACAGTAAAGCTAGAAAGTCAGGTGGAAACTGGATCATAATATGGGAAGAGGGGTGTAAGAGTCAAGTCAAGGAGTTTGGATGCTTGGGAAGGTTTTGAGGAACTATTGAAGGTTTCAATGCAAGATTGGTTTCAGTGCAAGATTAAGTCCAAGCTATGCTTTATGCTGACCACTCTAACAGCAGTGCATGAGATATACTTGGGAGCTGGAGAGAAATCAAAACAAGGAGAAGAATAGGGGAGTTAATTTATATCCGAGCAAAACATAATAGAAGCCTAAAGTAAGGTAGTAGTAACAGAATGGAAAAGACTGACTCAGGAGTCATTTTTAAAGCATTAAAATTACAGAATTTGGCATCCAATGGAATATAAAAGGTCAGAAAAAGATGGTGCCAAGGTAATGAGCTAAACTTCAAGCTTAGTGGTGTCATTACCCAGGCTGGAGGGTAAAGAGCAGGCCAGGGAGAAAGAGGACCAAATTTAAAAAGCAAAAGAATGGCGAGAGAAGTTAAAGGGAGGGGAGAGATGAAAATATACTGAGTCGAAATGTTTACCCATGTAAAAGTAAGATGTGTAAAAATGGTTATACTCTATGCGGTTGTTTAATCTGCAAAAAGAATTTTCTCAGGCAAATTCATGCATCTGTAACAGTTAGATGCCTAATCCTAGTCATGCGCTCATCTGGCGGTGAGGGGAGCAACACCCATGTGTCTTTAGAATGCTTCCTTGCTGTTGCAACTGCATTAGCATAGAAATAGTCCAAAAGTATGCAAACGAGTTGCTAAAGAATTCCCACTCGTTAGTTTTTCACTCTCATTAGGATGTAAAATTATTCCTCTGGAAATATTTGGACACAGTTTGTCCTTCCTAAAGGCAGAGGGATGAGTTAATTTACCTCGTCCTTCCTAAAGGCAGAGGGATGAGTTAATTTACCTCTTTGGTATCACTTGCAACGTTCAGATCCTGTGATCCTCGGTTCTGGGCTCGGTTTCAGCAGTTAACGGTCACAATGGAAACCCAAGGAGAAAGCAGACTGGGGAATCACTGCTGGAATCAAGGCACTTTGTCACTTTGAGAAGAACAGAGTAAGGAACACAAGCGGTCTATTGACAGAAGTGTTTGCTTATCATTTTTAGCACCAGACATTTAAAACTGGGCAGGAAATACCTTTGAAAAATGATAATCCCAAACAGTTTAGAATTATAGTGTGCTTTCATCTCCATTTCTGGGATTTTTGGTTATGTAGATTTTAACATTGTATGTAGCCTCAAATCATCTAAGTACATTCTTAAATTTGCAGAAAGGGATAATTAGATTCGAGAATCCTATTTTTGAAGAGTTAGTCTGAAAATGATTTTAGTGCAAGCTTTTATACAGACTCAATCCTTTTCATTAATTATTCAGTAATATTTCAAGTAAAATATTACTTCATTTTAAGCTTCAGAAACCCCTTTTAAAAATGACATCATATGTGTTTCTTCCAGTATTTTGGTTTACTTTAGTAATAATCATTTCTCCCTAAATAAAACTCCATGGGAATTTACTACAGTATTTAATTTAGTACCTGATCTGCCTCAGGCACTTAATTAGTACTGATGTAAAGGCACAATTTTTATTATCCTAAATCATCTCACTTGTAATGTGTGATTAGGACTAAATAGTTTCAGGAGTCAAAGTGGTCGTAAATACATTCATGTTACAGGACTGACTGATTAAAAAATCATGTTTTCCTCATCTTTTTGATTTTGTGAGGTTACAGAGCCCATGAGCTTATGGCACTTAACCTAAAAGCAGTAGAAGTGCTAAACTGGGTATTATATGATTTTCATAAGTCACCTTATAATAGAAAAAGACTTTGGCATATCCTGAAGTTGGCAGCCGTCTGCAATAAAACTAAGCAGTCTTCTTTCCTCCTCCGGATTCATGGAACTACTCTCCTAGTCTTTGAATCTCACTCTGAGGTTCCCAACTGCTAAAGGAACAATGTCTTGAATGTATATAGAACCTTCCTTGTAGAGTTTTTGGGCATAAATACCAGTGAAGGAAATAGGAGAAGATATCTCCTATAATCTCCTTCTACCTTGCCATAACCAAATATTTTATAGACTTACAAAGTAAAGAAGGGTTAAGTCAAGGTCATCCAGTTAGAGATTAATTTTTTAACACAAAGTCTAATGTTCCATTCATTACCTTATCTTTATTATCTTAAAAATAACACTTAGCACTTATGTCTTATAAGTTTAAACTTTGTAAATCACAGGTTAGTATATGAAGCAAGGTATCATGCCTTACAAGCAGCTTGCTTAATAAGCCCATTTGCTCAGCACATAATGCCAAGTTAAAAGAATTCAAAGAACGCAGGTTTGGTTGCTTTTAGTAATTCTCATTATGACCTACTAAATTAAATTACAAACTGAATGCAGCTGAAATAACTCTGTAACTGGTGCTGTTATGGCTAATGAAAAGGTTTCCATCTCTAACATACATCTCCAGAACATTTATTTTCATGAAAGTGTCAATCTCTAACACACATCTCCAGAACATTTATTTTCATGAAAGTGTTCCAGTTGCCAAGTACTAATGAGACATGTGTAGGGCTAAAATTTGTGTTTGAATTCTTAAGAAAAATTATAGCACCAAACTCAGAGAAGTGGGGATAGGGATGAGATTCCAGTTAGTGTTATTCCAATGAGCACTGATTTCAGTTAGTGCTATTGATCTTCAACTACATGCCAGAGGCTGTGCTAGGCCCCTTCATGAACACTGTGACATCTGATTCTCCCCCAAACATGGTGGGGTAGGCATGGCAATCTCCACTTCACAAATGACGAAATTTCAGGATCCTGAAAATTAGCTTGATGTTGTGTCCATAAGCTTCAGAGTAGCAAAATACGTTGCTGTTGTCTGCATCTGGCATTGGGGCCCAAGTATAAGGTAGCATATGATGAAATTTTAGTATCTATCATGAATTGGTTAATTCATTTATAAATTGGGCTGATATTATTAGCAAAGTAATGAACTTATGCTTGAATAAAATGAAACCAGCTGGGCTGTGGCAATGAAATATATCATGGAACTTTATATATTTCTATATTTAAATGTTTATTAGAGTAAATATTAATTGTAACTAAAAAAGTGAGATATAAGAAAATGGTTGATTTGGGCTAGATTTCTTTAAAATCTGGCAATGTCTACTTGTTTTAATTTGGTGCTGGGTCTCCATAATATGTGTGGTGGAAATTAATAATAACAATAACAAAAACAATGGTAAACATGTATGTTCTATATATTCAAACATATTACTATATGCCATGTATGTTCTATATACGTTAACTCATTTGCTCCTCACATCTCTTTGAATTAGAGATTACTATTATCCCCTTTTTACGATGAAGAAATTGCAGCACAGAGAAGTTCAAGAACTTTCCAAGTTTATACATGCAGCAAAGTGATACACAACCCAAGCAGTATGCCTCCTGAATGCAAACTCTTTAACCCTACTCTCTATTCTATTCCTGTTTGAACTCCCCTATGGTGTAGTTCAATGACCTATGAGGTTATGTATCATTTTGATAGTTGTGTTTTGGCACTGAAGTTCCAAATTCCTACTACATACCTGATTTAGAAGTTAGAGAACCAAATTACATTCAGTTCATTTCAACACATATTTGTTGAGAACCTGTCAGATGCCAGGAAGTCTTCTGGATTCTTGGGATATATCAACTCCTTTTGGACAGCTGAAGTGGTAGAAGATAGGAAAAAAAAAAAAAACTCTTCACTTGAATTCTCCATAAAGCAAAGCCTGTGACCAATGGTTAATTAAGCATAAGTGGTTAATTTAGGAGTATGATCTCAGTGGATAGGATTTAGAGACGGGGGGGGGCGGGGTAGGGGGGTGGGAGGTAGGGGATGGGTGGAATAAAAGAATGGTGGAAGAATCAATTAATGGATGCAGGAAGTTGGCCACCACTCTGGTTGACTGTTCTATCCCTTGGGATACTTTGTGTAAAGCATCCAAGAACGCTTATCAGTTATAGATAAATAAAAGCCCACACTTTTTTTTTGCACATCTGTATAATAATGAATTTTTTACCCTACAACTAAAGCAGATACATCATCCCTAACCAGGAATTAAAATACTGTGGTTGATCTGAAACCAACCTAATTAATCAATTCTTCACATGTGACTTCACACGGATCATTATAGGGACAGGATAGAATTTCAGCTCTGTCGAGGGTCTTAGGGTCTACACTTCTGAGAAAAGCTATGTAGACAAGAAAAATAAGCTTTTATAATTACGTAAATGTTGGCTTTCAACATAATCTGGAGTGTATCAAATATAAAAATATATATGTATAAAAACTATACACATAGTTTAGTCTCCTTTCTTCTTCTCCTATGGTTTCAGTGAAATTCAGCATATACTTTCCTGTATATTCTTCGTGTGGCCAACCAACACCCAGCTTAGGAACTGATATCCTAAATTGTTTCCAAATGGAACACCAACCAAATATACAGTCCTGTGACTGCAGGTAAAAAGTACAAATCAGGATATCTCTTCTATTTTATTTTTTCTGGCCACTCCACGCAGCTTATGGGATCTTAGTTCCTGGACCAGGGATCGAACCTGGGCCCGTGGCAGTGAAAGCGCCAAGTCCTAACCACTGGACCACCAGGGAATTCCCAGGATATCCCTTAATACATGTAATATTTATGAATTAAAATATTTTCTTGGAAAACAATGTAAAATATCTTGTTTTTATTTAATGGCAGTTTCTTCTTTTAATTCTATGTTCATCTGGGAAAGACTAGTTCAATGCCATTGGTAACAGGATCTCAGCTTTTGCATTGATCATGTAATAAAGAAATTTAACCTGTCATTTGCTGAATTTAATTGCTATTTTTGAAATGAAAATGAGTTATATCCTGTTGTTGTTTTTGTTTGTCAGTAACTGGTTAGGAAGGGTCTCCTGGCTGAGCAATTAAGCTAATACCATAGTAATTACTTAAATTATAGATTGATGTCTAAGACTTACTGGGGAAAATTGATGGTCACGAAGACTTATTGACTAACCAAGATCAACTATTCTATCCATCTTATAAAATCTCTCTCCAGAATAAGGCAGGCAAGAATAATTTCAGTATTATTTGACAAAATATAATTTGATCCAGGTTCAAGTCGTTTAAAATACTGTAACTGGTTTCATTGTGCACATAAAAATTAAAGACATTCTATAACAAATCCAAAGGGAAAGCAAAATATATACATATTTCATGTTCTTTTTCCATGTTCAATTTACTAAAAATAATTAGCTCCTTTTTCCCATGAAAAATAATTTTAAAATAATTTTCTTTTCACTAATATCACTATCTACCTATTGCTCCTACTGACCACATTCTACATTCAGCCATTGATATTTGCTCTTCTTTAGTATCAGCTCTCACCCAATTTCAGTTGCTCCTAAGCAAGTAGCATATTATACTCAAAAAGCATGCTCTCTCAGGTTTCTTCAATGCAAAATTGACTAAGTGAATGTTGATGTCAAAGCTATCGATGAATTCACTGGTTGGAAAATACTGTTGTAAATTTAAGACAAGTAAGACAATGACAAATTAGCAAGAAATTGATCTGGTGATTTTTATGTTGAAACAGAGTGATAACCTAAATTAACCAGTTGATTTAGAGAAATATAATCTTTTCCTCTCATTTAACATTATAGAAATTTCCAAGACCAAGAGCAAGTTAAGCATCAGATTATAGCATGTTTCCTTTAAAATTTTAAAAGCTAATGGTTTTAAAAGAAAAGTTAAACAATCTTTATGTTGTAGTAAAATCTCAAAGTTAAAAATTATCAATCAAACTTAAATTATAAAAAGTTAAGCGTGCAAACTGAAGTGGATTAAATTATATTTTTGATAATGTATCATTTTCAAGAAGTTGAAAACATGACTGCAATACAAAGTTAACTCAAGAAAAATGCACCACCTAAAATTTGCAAGTTAAGTTTTATTAGGGGACATTATTGAGGACCATAGCCTGGGAGACAGCCTTTCAGAGAGCTCTGAGGAATTGCTCCAAAGAGGTAAGGGAAGAGGTAGGATATATAGGAGTTTTTGCTGGGAAAAACAAAAACAAAAGTGAAACAAAACAAACAAAAACCCATGTAGTCAAACACCAAAAGATTACTGCTAATCACAAAAGACAAACATCTCAAGTTAATGATTTTAGTGCTTTTCTACGTATGGGAAGAAGAAAGAGTCTGCGCTAATTGAAATTATTCCTTTAGGTATGCATCTTAACCCTCTAGGGACAGTATCCTGTTTTCCTCCATCCTGAATTCGCCTCCCAGGGCTCACCATCAGGGGGTGGCTGCAGTGGGCAATATTGATTTTTTACTAGAATGGCAGGCAACATTTTTTTGTACACAATAAACATGTGGAATCTTAAAAACTTATTCTTTTTAGTGGGCACCAAATATTTTCCAATCCACTTGAACTCACAAATGTACAAACAAAAAAACAAAAAACAAGTAATTCCCAAAGATTATTCCTGGAAACAAAAGGAGGCTGGTCTCATTTTATCTTGACATGTGGGTATAGCAGGAGGTGTTAATTAACCAGATAAGTCTGCTTGCTGTGGTCAGCTAATCTAGAGCCAAATAGCATTGAAAAATTACTCAGGTCAGAAAATTAATTTTTGTAAAAATTTCATAAAGAATCTCAGATTATATTTTCAGATTATATTATCTGGAATAATATATCTATTAATATTATTCCAGATATAGTTTTTACATTGTTCATGTTGACTATTTTATTTGAGACTAAGAAAGCAAAACCAAGAAATTCATCTCAACCAAGTGCACCTGTAAGATCTATAAATTTGGGTAAATTCATCTCTCCTCAAGGTCCCTAAAATACAGTGGGATCTTTGGCCTACCAAAGAGTGACATTATTTACAGCCTGTAAACTCTTGAATGCATATCAGACCAATCTTCTGGGATTGTTTTATGGGTATTGGTTTCACCTTTGTTCTTTCCTGGTGGGCTTGTCAGACCTGGAGAAATGAGATTTACTCTCATATATGACACTTCCAGGTATTGTCTGGGTTGCACAATCAATTTATCCAATTATGTCCTGGTAAAAATAAGAACAGATTTTTATTGAACTAGTACAATTAACAATCATTCCCATAATAAACGCTAAAAGACTCAGTGTGTGTTCCTGAATTCCAAAGCCTTAGGGAGAATGTTACCATTTAAAGAATGTTTTATTTCAATTTGCAAAAGCATAGTCTGCTAAATTAAGAACTAGGGAGAGATCGAGAAAAAGAAGAAAGGTTTCCTCATATACTCAGTCAGAAAGAAAGAACACTAAAAATAATAACAATAAGATTTCCCTCCTATTTGGATCTTAGATATTAGGTCACAGTCTGCTTTCATGCAGTTGTCCTCTTCAGAGCTAAAAAGAGTATTGAAAATCCTGAGTCTTTTAGTACCATCTGACAGTTGTCTAAGTGGTGACAGTTTAAGATCCATATCCTACACCCATAAGTCTATATCTTGAAATATCAACAGTTAAGAGTACATGTACAATCTATATTCATTTTCTATTGCTGTATAATAAGTTAGCACAAACATAGCAGCTTAAAACCTTCCACTTGTTATCTTACCATTCTGTAGGTCGAGTCCTGGTGGACTCAATTTGGTTCAATGCTCAGGATCTCATAATTCTGAGATCAAGGTTTTGGCTGGAACTTGCTCTTAACTGGAAGCATTGGAGAAGAATCCCATTTCCAAACTCATTTAGATTGTTGACAGAATGTAGTTCTGTGCAACTGTAGGTCAGAGGTCTTGTTGGCTGACAGCCAGCCAGCCTCTGCTCTTGAAGGCTCTCTGTATTCCCTTTCACCTAGTCCTCTCCATCTTCAAAGCAGCAACAGTGAGTTGAATCCTTCTCACACTTCAACTATTCCTGGCTTTCCTTTCTTCTATCAGCTGGAGAAAACTTTCTGCTTTTAAAGAGCACCTGTGATCCAGTTAGACCAAACTAGACAGTCTCTCTATTGTAGGTCAACTGATTACTACCCTTAATTACCTCTGTAAAGTCCCGTTTGTCGTGTAACATAACATAATCACAGACCTAATAGCTCATCACATTCATAGTCCTGAGGATTAAGAGGGAAAACTTGAGGGTTGATTGGGAAAGGTAGCATTTTAGGATTCTGCCGACCACATAATCCTTTTCACAAGGTTCTGAGACTTCCCTTTGTTCTAGCCTATAGTTTAGAGAAGGCCTTCAAAGAAGGAAGAGAGGAAAGGAGAAGCCACATGTTGATAATATGACTGAATGCTTCAAGATAATTTATTATAATAACTAACAACATCTGAATAAAAAAGTAAAATCCTTTATTGGGGTGTAATTTATAACGATTTCAGATGGATTTGATCAATGTTTCTCCTAAGAAAAGGAATATATTATGGACTGTGGGCATTGACAATTCCAAGTGTTACAAATAAATTGCTATTTCATAATTTCACACTCAGTACTCCTTATCTATCCTTATCTAAATGATATTTTCAGAGTAGTCGAACTCATTAAAAAATATTAGTGTGAGCGATTTTTATATGTTTCACCTTGTTCTTAAACCTTTCTTAACCTCGTGGAAGATGCTGGGTTTGAACATCAACCTCCTTCCCAATTCACAGCTTCCCTCCTCCAGCCTCTTTTCTGCAACCCCACAAAAGACTTCAAAAGAAAAAAATGCTGTTAAAGGTTTAGCTACACTCCATTTTCTTTGAGTTCTTACTATTACAATCACCCCAAATCATTATTTTGTTTTGAAAAGCCAACCAAGTAATAACAATTTCTGCTTCTTTGTTGTTAAAAGGAAAAAATGTTGTCCCTCAAACTCCTATTTTGTAGTCCTCGTTCTCTTCTTGTCTGTGTCTCCCATTTTTAATTCACAATTGTATTATCCCTCCACATCATCCACAGAGCACAAAATGCCCTACATTAGGGTAGAACAAATACTGTTGTATTATTTTTTAAGGGCTTTTAAAATGGTTAAATTGCTCTTATTTATTGAGAGCTTACCAAGTAAGAGGTGCTTCAAAATATGTCATCTTTGCTTTTATCTGTTTATTAATTACACTCAGTAGCATAGTCAACAGTAAATTAATACTCAAACAGTACTGATGAAATTACACAAATCCACCTACAGTTTTATATCCTGTATTTTTATGACTGCTATCCAAAATTCACTGTGAAGTCAGAGGTCATGAAACAAAGTGATCCATGCGAGGTAGAATCTATAGCCTTGTAAAATACATGCAGCATTGGATATGTTCACTGTCTTTCCCCAGAAAAGTATATTCCAAACCATTCTGCCTATGAGATTTGTTTTTTTTATCAGATTCACACAATATAAATGTTAAAGAGAAAACTTGATGTGCCATATTGACATGATAATTCACTATACCAGGGCTTGGCAAACTTTTCTGAAAAGAGCCAGATAGTGAATATTTTTGGCTTTGTGAATCATACAGTTTCTGTTATAGCAAATATTTGACTTCATTTCCCATGAACGCAGCCATAAACAATATGCAAACAAATAAGTGTGGATCTGTTCCAAAAACCCTTTAAGGACATCAAAATCTTAATTATATATAATTTTCACACATCACACAATACTATTTTTCTTTTGATATTTTTCAATTATTTAAAAATGTGAAAACCATTCTTCCTTGCATTTTGGTGAGCCCTCCACTATACCATGTATGTATTAGTTGAACTCTAAGTGTACTTCTCAAGCTGGCATCAAGGAATCATGGGGTCAGAGGATGCTCTCATGGAACACTGCAGCCGCAAAACTCAACCTCTCTTTAGGGTTGATAAGAACAAATTATAGGAAGTCTGTTACCTCCATTCCTTGGATCTTTTTCTTATAGGGAAAAGTCAGTAAAGGTTAGTCATCCATATTATTTTATTTGTTATTTATTCACAAGTATTGTTAGCACTTACTAAGTACAAATCACCATGATAGGTATTTTGAGTGCCTCACATCAAGGACATATATATCAGAAAGGAATATGGGAAGTACAAATAAAGACAGGACCACCCATAATAAACTAAGAGACTAGGCAGCTAACAGGAAGGTAAGAGCTCCTATGTTTGGGAATCAGGAGTGGATTTTAATGAAGTCTGCCTGAAGGAGGTAAGGTTTGACCTGGGTTTATAGAGGAGAAAAATATCAATGTTAAATATTGAAAAAGGACATTCTGGCTGTAATTTAGCTAATGAAGCTGCATAAAAAGCCCTGTGCACATGTCCAAATCCCCTCTCTGCTTAACAAATGATACTAATAATCTGTGAACTCAAATATCAGAAAGCACAAAGAAAAACATCCTAGGTACCCTAGAAGCCCTAAAAAGCCACTGTGTATTTATAAAACTTACTGACATTTACTAATTATTACACCCAGAAAAACCTATCTAGTTTCCCCTTCAGTTCAGTCCAGTGTCTAAACAAATGAATTTCCATCTGCACAATACTTCCACTGTTTCAGTTTGTGTTGTGAATATTTAGAATGTAAAAAGCACTAGCTCTATGGGGATGTTTCTACCAAACAATATCAATAAACTAGGTGCTATATAAATAGGTAAGTTTCTTCATCTGTATATCGTAAATTTAACTTTGCTTTATGCATTAATGAATTCCATTAAATGCTCACCAAAAACAAACATCTGGGTATAATACCACATTTTTCATCGATTTACAGCAACATTTCAGAGATGCTTAAACACCGAAGAAAATGTATCCCCAAATGTTGTTACAACACATTTAATCCTAGTGTTTACTTTAAAAATCCCTTTTACACGCACATTAGGTACATTCTCAAGATTTGCCTATATTTCCACTGACATTTTTCTCTAAATTAGAGAAAGTGGCTAACCTTTGAAAAACCTGATGATAGTCACCCTTAGTTATGCAACAGTAGGTAACAATGTTAATTTCCCATAAGCACTATGTTAGGAGCATTCAACAAATATTCATATGACGTATTTTCATTAACATAAAGTTTGAATCATTTTCTGATTTCCCTAGTGATTTTTCACCTTTGAACTATTTGGAAGTGTGTTCATTTCCAAGTACTTAAGATTTTCTCTCAATATCTTGTCACTAATTTCTAGTTTGACTTCACTGCAGTTAGAGAGTATACTCTGTATGATTGCAAATCTTTTAAATATACTGAGGTTTGCTTCATAGCTCAGCAAATGCTTTATACTGGTGAATATACCACATGCACTTGAAATGTGTATTCTGCATTTGTTGGGTCTACTGGTCTATAAATATCAATTAAGTCTTAATGGATTATAGTATTGTACATATCATCTATTTCTTTACCGATTTTTCTGCGAGGGGGGTCCTGGTTAATTAGAACTAATTGTAATACATCTCCCTCTCTCCTTTTGCCCAGGCAAGTTTTTATAGGTGCCATATTTTTTTTTAAAGGGAAAAGCAATATAAGAGAGGAAAAACTAGCTTCAGACAGAGGTTAGAATGAAAAGGTAAAAGGAATGATTCATAAGTTGTTGAAAAATGGCATTTGGTTTTGTGGTTTGGTTTTTTGGTAAGAAGCCCGCAGCTGCTGGACTGTTTCTTAACTAAAAAAACTTTAACAACCAAAGACATCAAAGAGAGCCACCCTTGCTTCGTCAGCCAAACCTCTGCTAATTTACAGTCAGCCAAACCATGTCAAGTTGAAAGAGGACAGTTAAACGAGGGTGAGCGTGGAAACAACTACACAGAATCAGAAGGTTGGGTACCAACTTCCTCACTCTTTTCTTTTCTCTCTCCAGACTGAAGCAAGCAGTGGCTGATCATCCCTTTTAGTGCCCTGTGAAGAATAAGCATATTCTATTCGATGCTTCTGTGTGCTCAGTACAAGGATGGCTGAATCATTCTAATCCTCATGAGCTCCCACCTGTGAGCGGCACGGCAAGAGGTGATGAAGTCACCAGGCTGCCCCATGTATCACTTTAAATGATTCAGTCTCTTTCAAGTAAATGTTCAGCTTTTTAGATTTCTATCTCTACAGTGTGGCTTTTGGGCATGTAGGGGCTTATGTGAACTTGTGAAGGAAAGGGATAGTGGTGCCAGTGATCCATACACGTGCAGTCTTCTGGATCCTACTGGGTCAGAATGATTCCTGTGCTTGTTACCACTACGATGCAACGGGATGCTTATTGCATTTGAGGCATCCTCACACACTAGCGCTTGGTCCAGGCTCCAGGCCAGCCTCTATTAGCCCCCTGGATCTCTCAACACCTTCTAAGAGCTCCTAGCCAAGGAAGAGGGCATGACAGGAGTGCCATGTTGATCTTACTTACCTCACCAATCCTCTTCACTCATCCTTTTCACCATTGCACCATATTTGTATGTCAACAAGCTGGCTCCGACCAGAGGCCTCAGGATGCAGGCCACACACTTTTTTTTTTTTTTTTAGGAATTTTGCCTTATTTATTTATTTTTGCTGTGTTGGGTCTTCGTTTCTGTGCGAGGGCTTTCTCTAGTTGTGGCAATTGGGGGCCACTCCTCATCGCGGTGCGCGGGCCTCTCACTCTTGCGGCCTCTCTTGTTGCGGAGCACAGGCTCCAGATGCGCAGGCTCAGTAATTGTGGCTCACGGGGCTAGTTGCTCCGCGGCATGCGGGATCTTCCCAGACCAGGGCTCAAACCCGTGACCCCTGCATTGGCAGGCGGACTCCCAACCACTGCGCCACCAGGGAAGCCCCAGGCCACACACTTTTGTGTTCCCAGATTATCTTACACTTATCTGAGTGTTTCTAATACATTCCTTTTTCTGGACTTTCCACCTTTGACGAGTGGAGGTGAGGATGCACAGATCTGACCTTGTCCCCTCTGGCTCTGTCAGTTTTTCTTACCCATTCCCTTAGACTGGAAAAGCTATTTTCTACTTGCCCTTCCTCCCTGCAAGCACTTCAATTTAGTCACAGCCTATTTCTTCAAGGATCTCTTATCCTGTTGGCTTAGCCTTAATGCTAGGTGTTGTGTTTGTCAACTCAGTGGAAGAAAGCTTAAGATCTGGGCATATGAGGCATGTGCTCAAAAAGCAAGCTGCTGCATCACCAGGCTCTGAAGATGACTAAGCAGGAAGATACATTGGTGTATTATGTCAAATATAGTATTTCTGTTACAGGTGTTTAAGCGTCCAGCATCCTTTGTAGTCTAATAGGGATTAAATTCCAGGCTCTCTGTAGCTGAAGGAGATTGGAATGAAGCTGATGGAGGGAGACCAAAGAGAGGAAAATATGGGAAGGGGTGATTTTGTAGGAGTACAGAATCGATTTATCTCTTTTGTGTCCTAGACAATGAATTCTTCTACCCTATCAAGGGCCAGGTCTGGGATCACAGAGAACGGGCAGAAGACTTCAGGGAGTATTTAGTTTATGAGGGAGTGATTAACCCTGCTGCTATTAGGCTTATTTTATACCTATTTTTATATAAATGTGTAATAATTAACATTAAAAAGACCCTGAGATACACAAGGAGCTTTAAGCCATCTAATCTGAAAGATAATTTTCCAGTGACTGTTTTTGCTTCATTGTTTGTTGATTACTTCATCTTTATATGTAACAGCACAGTTACATAGTCACCAGTCCTAAGAGATAGCAGTTATCCGACTGTAAGTCACCTTCTCATGCTGTTTGTTGTTCTTGTTGATACAAGATAGAATTAAAAATTGAGTTTAAACCAGGATAAAGGACCTAAAAGTTGCAGGTATATGCTTATATGCCATATGTAGTCTATATGTAAATATATTATAAACATATATGGTATAAGTTAGTTGCCTGGTTTTGGCCGAATGGAATCTCCAGTTTTATTCCCGCAAGAAGTAAGTTAATAACTAAACAATGTTGATAATTATGATAGGGAAGAGTATTATCCCAAACTACAGTTAAAGTTATCCAAGGGTTAGCTTTTGGTTGTATGAGAGTCATTTATGGAGTAAACATTTTTATAACCAGAAGGCAAACAAGACTGGTTGTCTTGGTTACATATGATACATATCACAATTGGCCTATTTTCCTTGCGTGACTTTTCATATTCTGAATCATGATTATTCATAATTATGTTAAATACCAGTAATCATAAATTGGCAGGTACAAATCAGCAGTGGCATGACTGTGATCCATTTTAACATGTACCCTGCATCCAGCAAGAATCTTTTGGTGGAGGGAAATATTTCAGTTGGCAGAAGTACAGGGTATTAAACTTTAGTCAGAAGCGTCTACCTGAATTTATCACTAACTTAATTTTATTCTTAGTTTTATGACTAATCTTGGGAGCTAGACACTTTTGCTCATTTACTAAGTATACAACAGTAAATATAAAACAATAGTTATACAACTTTGTTCTCTAAAGTAGATAGTAGATAAATACCTCATGTGCTGCAGTACAACGTAGAGAAAAGTTATTATAATCTCTCTCAAAGAAGGAAAACTCCTGTCTCATATGTTTATAAAATGATTGTACAAGTATAGTCATTTATGCATTTTTTTTCTTGAGTGAATGTTACTTTTTTTAACGAGAAGAATGATTAATATTACTCATTTCGTTAATGAAAATAACAATTAAAAGAAAAATAAAACTTACAACTAAAAAAGAAGGTATCTACATGGCTTTTTGTTTGTCTTAGGAAGAAATCTATGAATATAACTACAAAATAAAAGGACATAATTTCCTATAATTGTACGGGTCCAGTATTGAGACCAGTGAATGAAAGAGACAAATCTTGGTAATAGAAGTCCAATAAACCCCTATCTTACATGGTAGTTTAAAAAGACTAGGCCTTTCTCTAATAAAGATCAACAGTTTGAGTAATAAATCAATGCAAATAGAGACTTCTCAGATATTTTTCTTTGACAATGTTTAAACTTACCCTACGGTAAAAGTGTGGGGTATGTCCAGTAAAAATTAGACAGCTAGAAATTTACCTGAGGGCTCTAAGCCCAGAATTACACAATAAAAGTTCAATTACATATTTAATTTAAAAAGAAGGTGGAAAAGAACAAACATCATTCATTTCCATTTTTTTTTGAAAATGCTTCCTTTATTTAAATATCTTATGTAAAGGCAATCATGGATATTTGATAAAAATACATTTGAATGAGTGTGAGACAGAGATGAAAAAGACTAGTGAAGGACCTGTCCTTTATTTGTCTGTCATGGGCCATGGCCTTCTTCTCTTGGATGTGAAATGCTCTGAGTCAATATTACTATTTATATAGAAAATCAATAGCATCATCTCATAAGAGCCTATTAGAGTGCTGTGCTACCCACTACATTTGTGAAAAAGATACTAGGGGCTCGTCCTTATTATACTATAATATTGTGAAGTGCTTTTTTGCAATGATAATTATGAATTTTCTCATCAGTAAAAAGAAGGTAATAATATTAACCACACTGTGTTTTTAAGACTCTTAAATAATGTCTACTAAGTGCTTAATACAGTGTCTGGAATCTGGTAAGTCAAATATATGGTAATTAGTTGCTATTGTTTTCTTGGCGTCTCTGTAGAAGATACACTACTTGAGATTGTTTGTTTGAAGAAATCCAAAAGACTGATTAAAAAGTGACTGCAAAGAAGCCAACTTGGAAGATTTAAATAATCTTTTTAGAGTTCTGTCCTCCCCAGTGCTGGCTGGCACTATCTATTACAATTCATTATGCATTCGTATTGTTCAGGGTTGCATCAGAGCTGTGTGTTTCTACAAGCAACTCTTTCAAGTGCCGAACCAGAGTTCTCTGAGGGCAGCCACAATTCTTGAGCACAGAGCTGGCCAAGGAGGACAAGTCTGTGTTCTTTAATAGAATCACAGCAGTGACTTACAAAATTAGTTAAATAGAAATGTCTTAAGTGAAAATTCTCCATTATTTTTTCCAGGTTTTCAAATATAAGACAGTGCTAGCCAAGAAGTAAAGATTTTTGTGAAAATGGGTTTGCTTTCTTTCCTTAAACTTTTCCCCCTGGGAATCATTGTATAACCTGAGTCAGAAACTAATATAGGCAGGCTGATGCCTGTCTTAACCTCAAGTTCATTTCAATTTCAAGAGAGAAAATCTTTGCAGAGTCTACATGGCTAGTTTTTAATATCTTGTGGTAAAGAAAATGTGAATTTGTGCCTTCTGAGGGTCATCTTATGGAGTAGTTCACTTAGGTAGCGGTCAATGGCGATCCAGAGATGAGAAATAAAACGGCAAATGTTATCACTCGCAGAGACATTGAGATGAGGAAAGACCCACAGAGTGTGAGGTTCAAAAACACTATGGAGCACATCAATTTCTATTTTAAGGCACTTTAAAAAGTACTTCCTGGGCTTCCCTGGTGGCGCATTGGTTGAGAGTCCGCCTACCGATGCAGGAGACACGGGTTCATGCCCCGGTCCGCGAAGTTCCCACATGCCGCAGAGCGGCTGGGCCTGTGAGCCATGGCCGCTGAGCCTGCGCGTCCGGAGCCTGTGCTCTGCAACGGGAGAGGCCACAACAGCTAGAGGCCCGCGTACCGCAAAAAAAAAAAAAAAAGTACTTCCTTTTCATTTCAACCAAGGCTTTCATAGCAATGAAAACTCATTAGAAATGACAAAATTTTGAATTTTGTCTCACCACTTCTAAACATTAGTGGACACAGATAAAAAGGACAACATCATTTTACTCTCTCCCCAAAAGCCTACTTTGGGAAGCCAGCAATTTCCCTTTGTCCTCTCTTGGTTATGTATAAAACTCTTCAGACTGTCTCCTGAATATTCGCTCAGTTACACATTTTAAAAATTATCACTTATCAAAGGAAGTTGGCCTTTTATGTGATATACACAACCTACCATTGAATTCAAAGTTCTTAGTTTTGACAACACTCTGTTCTCTGTTCTTTAGTTTTCTAACAGCAAATGCCCTTCTAGATGGGGTCCATATTGTCTCTCAAATTGAGAGGGTTTTTTTTTGGCCACTCCGCGCGGCAGGTGGGATCTTATTTCCCCGACCAGGGATCGAACCCGCACCCACCTGCATTAGAAGCACGGAGTCTTAACTGCTGGACCGCCAGGGAAGTCCCTCAAATTGGGAGTTTATTCCAGTTGCCACACATTAGGCCAAGCTGCTTCCACAGTGAGGAATACTTTTGCATCTATATTTTATCTTTCCAAATTTACATCTATCCAGTTTCTCTCTTTAACAAAGCCTTCCACAGGTTTCTTCCAACTCAGAACTTCTGAAGCACTTGCTTTCTGAGTCACCTGTTTGCATACAGGGATATATTTGTGTACTGCTGTGGCTTCATGTGTATATGTGTATCCACACCAAGGAAAGGGAGCAAGCTGCTAGAAGGCAGGAACCTGGTTTTATTATTTTGTTTTTCACTTTATCAATTCAGTAAATGTATGATGGACCTGATGCACACCAAACTCTGGGCTAAGCACTGGGGATACTGACATCCTTAAGAATTTCTATGTATAGTCAGGAAACTCACAAGTACTCAATATACCCCCCGATTCTTGTCTCAGTAGAGACAAATGAAGGGCAACAAAAGGTGTTTTTTTTTTCTTTTTTATTACTGGCTCACCTCAAAGGTTCTCGTATTTTGAGGTATATTTTATAGTTGGGCTGGAAGGGCAGGGTGGGAGAGGATCAGAAGGCTAGGAATCAATATTTGTAACATGTAAAACAAATGATTATGCAGCTCCGCCAGTAAAAAATTCTCTGCCATTGATAAAGATCAGATCCTAGAAATGTCACAATTATTGAACTCCATAATTTAGCTTTATCTATATACTTCTTTAACCTCTGCTTTGAGCAGGATTTTATTAACATAATTAGTAGCCAATGATAAATTAAACATTTTGAATTTATATTTAAATATTGGCTCTGCCCCTTAAACTGGGAGTTTGGGCATGGAATCTTAACCTCTTGGAGAGTCAAAATGGGGATAAGACTAAAGGAAATCCTTTAGGATTTTTGTCAAGATTATATGTGAATCTTGATATTATTTATTGGTGTAAATCATTATAGTAGGCTTTTATCAAATACCACATAGTATATTTTGTTTAGGTCTGGATATTAATTTTCATTAATATAGTTTTATTAAATACCTAAATAGTAAATGTAAATAAATAAGTATAAATAACTGTAAGTAAACAGTAAATGTATAATGCTAAATAGTACATGTATACTACTACTATAATACTTAAAGGTATAAATAACATGAAATGTATAAATTAAACAAAATTTATAATACTAAATAAGTATATATTATAAATAACATAAAAATAATTACCAGACTCTGCAAATATTCCCATTCACTATACAGCTGTTATTTTAACAGCTTCTCAATCTATCCACATTTAGTAACCAAATCCCCCAGAAGTACTATATACTTAATATCATCTCCTAGGAGCTTTTACCCGATAAAGATAGCTTTAGTAAACGAGTTAAAATAATTATAGAAAAATATTGTTCATCTAAATGTGCTATCTATTATGTAGACTATATGACAAAAGTGAACAGCGTTTTGATGAATTCTTTTTTAAAGAAGAATCCTTTCTTCAAGGATTTGAAAATATCTAGTTGATTTTGAGATCTATTTTAAGGTTTAAAACACTGTATCTGTATATTATACTTTTATTATAAAATAGTACTTTTGGATAATGCCATCCTGGTATGACTGATTACTTTTTTAAAAAAAATAAATTTATGTATTTATTTATTTTTGGCTGCGTTGGGTCTTCATTGCTGTGCGCGGACTTTCTCTAGCTGCGGCGAGTAGGGGCTACTCTTTGTTGCGGTGCATATGCTTCTCATTGCGGTGGCTTCTCTTGTTGCAGAGCACTGGCTTTGGGCACACGGGCTTCAGTAGTTGTGGTACGAGGGCTCAGTAGTTGTGGCTTGCAGGCTCTAGAGCACAGGCTCAGTAGTTGTGGCTCATGTGCTGGCATGTGGGATCTTCCCGGACCAGGGAGCGGACCTGTGTCCCCTGCATTGGCAGGCGGATTCTATTTTTTTTTTTTTTTAAACCACTGCTCCACCAGGGGAGTCCCATGACTGATTACTTTTATAAAAGAAATTTGAAAGACATTCCAATCCATTTTTTACTCTATTTTATCATTTTTACAATGATTCTAATATTATTATTAATTACAATAACCTTAATCTAATGTTAAAATAACTGAAAAGAATGTTATATTCCACAAGTAATTTAAAAATAGTTCCTGGTATTAAGATACATTAATGTTCTGTGTTCTTTACTGAAATGTGGAGACTCAAGCACTACTCTTCCACTAATTTCTGTGGCCGTAAGGTAATCCTACAATAAACTTGAGCTGCATTTTTTCATCTTTAAAACAAGAAAAATTATGCCTTCTCTTTGCCTTATAAGCATGTTGCAAGAATTAATTATATCTTTAAAATATATAGAGCTCTTTACCCCCTTGTAAGTATAACAAATATCAAATGTATTATTATTATAAACTTAGCATGAGAGTTTCTTTCTTTATGGCTTGCTGAAAGGTACCATGTGTTGTAGTGTGCATTCTTAATAAAATCTTTTGTAGAATTTTAGGACCTGTTATTTTTATTTATTTTTTTAAGTAAAGTATAGTTGCTGTACAATATTATGTAATTACAGGTGTACAATATAGTGATTCACAATTTTTAAAGATTATACTCCATTTAGAGTTATTATAAAATACTGGCTATACTCCCCATGTTCTACAATATATTTTTGTAGCTTATTTTATACATAATAGTTTTTACCTCTTACTCCCCTACTCCTATATTGCCCCTGCCCCTCCCCCCTCTCCCCACCAGTAACCACTAGTTTGTTCTCTATAAAATCTTTTATTTTTTTAACCATGTTTTCTTATTTCATATTTCTAAGGAATACTTTTATTTAAAAGAATTATAATTTGGAGTTAGCTACAACTACTACTCTTGCTAAATAACACAGCTCTCAAAAACAAAGATTCTTACATTTGGAGGGTATCTAAAACATTGGTCCAACTTCCCACTCAGGGCAGGTATCATCTCTATAACATGCCTGATAAATTGACTTCTAACCTCAATTTGACCTTTTCCCAGGAACCACTTCACAGAGCCATGCATTACATTTAAAAATTTTGGAAAAAAAAATTGGAAGTAAATATGCAATGGGGATCAACAAAGCCAAAAGTTGATTATTTTAGAAGTCTTATAAAACTGACATACCTCTGGCAAGATTAACAAGAATAAAAGAGGGAAGACAAATAAACACATCTGGAATGAAAAAAATGCAACTTAACTACAGTTGTTTTCAAGACTAAACAAATAGGATATTATCAACTTTATGTTGATAATTTTGAAAACTTATGTGAGATGATTAGAGATCTATATGAAAAGGATAAATTTACTCAAGGAGAAATGGAGAAGCCTAAGTAAGAACTTTGGGGCACATGCCCTCACTACATAAGGCAACTCAAGAGCCCTGCCTCAGTTTCCAGGAAGCCCCCATGCGACACTCCTGTCTACCTCTCTGTAGCTGAGGCTGGTTAATATACAGCATGTCAGTGCTATTTAAGTCTTGGATTTGTTATAAATTACCCGCAAAAATGAATAAAGGTAGCTTGTGATGATAAAAATATATTATAAAATAAGGGATAACAATCTAAAACATCAAGTTTAGATCGGACTAGAGCTATAAGATACTAAATTATTCTAATTCTTAGTTTTTCATAACTTTCATGACACTTAAAAATTACTTTAATCATCGACTAGACAAATTCAGAAAGCATGCTTAGAGGAATAAGTGGTATTCAGTTCTGGTTAACAGTGAGGATCAGTTGAGCTACTCTTGTCTTAGGGAAAATTAAAAAAAAGAAACTCTGATTTTTAAATGTGAGCACTTTTCAAATTCTAAGAGAATAAAGCAATTTAGAACTTGATAGAGTCAATAGATTAGAAGGTTTCCATTTTAAATGATTCGATTGTTTTCAGTTTCCTATAAAATTATGGTTAGGACATAAGGTTATTTTGCTTTTCTAAAACATTCTACTATAGAACTTAATCCTTTGTAAGCGTCTTCTGTAAACCCCTTAATTGTTCAGATTCTAATCCTTCATCAGTGTATAGTTAACTGTATACCCTTTGAAAAGAATTATAGAATTCCCTGGTGGTCCAGTGGTTAGGACTCCACTGCATGGGGCACAGGTTTAATCCCTGGTCAGGGAACTAAGATCCTGAATGCTGTGTGGCATGGCCAAAAAAAAGAAAAGAATTATGACACTTCTGTGGGTACGGTTGCTGGATAAAACATAGGATACCCAGTTAAATTGGAATTTCAAATGGACAACAAATAATTTTTTAGTATAATTAAATATTGCATAGGACATACTTATGCCAAAAATTATCTATTGTTTATCTGAAATTCAAATTTAACTGGGCATCCTGCAAAATCTGACAGCCCTATTTATGTCTCAGTTTTCTAATAAATGTAATGGGTGGCTTGAGTGGACAATCTCTAAAGTCTTTCTCAGATTTAACATTGTATGATCCCTATCTATTACAGTTAGACTTTTAAAAAATATTTATTCATAATTCAAACCTTGTAACATAGAATATCATACTAATTTATCACCATCTTACTGATGGACAAGCTAAAAATTACAAAATTATTTTCTAAATTTTTCTTCAGATATGGGATTATGAACTCCCACTAATAAAACTATGATAATTATAAAATTACTAGCTTCACTGAATTGACTTGACTTTAAAGTTTAAATGGAAGGATTGTATTCCAAAACTACCATTACCATGTTCTACCAACTTGTAAATTCCTTAACCTCCTCTAATGTTAGGGAAAAAAAAAAAAAGGGTGAGATATTTCAGAAAGCATTGGAAGGAAGCTCTTAGGTGTTGAAATAGTAGTGTTAGCAACAGCTCATCTTGTTCTATGCATTAACAGGTTGCAAAATTTATAACATGCGTAAGAATCATGCCCAGAGCTACTGAGGCAACACTTAATTTAAATCAAAATATATATAGAGAAAAGTAGCCTTACATTTGCCAGATGTAAAACTATGTTTTAGTAATATTCCAAAGAAAAGGCCACTGATTATAATAAATAGTTCCTATGTATCAGAGAATTAAGATGTTAAAAATGACTTGTACATTAGCATCCTCAGAAAGAATATCTTAACCCACTTTTATGTTTTTTCATTCCAAAAATAACTCTTTTTTTACTTAGAACATTCCTAGATCTCTGTATGAGAATATTTGTTCCTTTCTGACCAAAGTCATCCACTTTATTTATTACAACAAAAAGTTGTAAAGATCTAGAAAATATATATTATTATCCCTGTAAATATGTCATCATATAAAAACATACCAAATAAGAAAATCACTTTATTCAAGTAGTCTTATCTTCTACCTACTTGTCTTGTGATGTCTGATAATACTATAAGCCCAGGAGAAAATTTTTTATTTCGGTCAACAGTGATTTGCAAACTCCTTCTAGTACCTTTTTTAATTGCAGACTTAGAGTAGTATGGCTAGAGCTGCTTCTGCGTGCCCTCTATATGCTAGACATTCTGCTAAGTCTGTTAATGAAATAGGTATTTTTTCCATTTACTAAATAAGCTTAAAAAAGACTCAAAGTTGACACACTCACATACATACAGTTTATAACTCCATCCTTTTCTGCTTTCCTATCATCTTTCTACTTCTATTTCAGTCACCAGGGTGAAATAGCTAAAATAGCCAATAATTAATGTTCAAAGAAATTAAAAAAAACATACCTGATATGTGTGATAATCTCTATACACGAGATGGACTTTGGTAGTGAGTGTTTTCTATCATAATATCAGTATCCTAAATATACATTTTGTGATTTATTTTCCTTGTCTGGCTGCCTTTCATGTTCCCAGATAGATTTTTTTTTCTTGTAAGTAAAGGAAAATACATAGTATACTTAATTTAGCTGAAAATCTTTCACAGGATGGCTTTTGATAAGAAAACGGAGGGATCTATTTCAACTTACTCCCGTTTTGTACAGTTTTCAGAGTGTCTTGAGTGGTTCTGTGATCCGACAGGAGAACATGGATTATTAATAACTAGATTTTATAACAACTTTGTTCTTCGTTTGGTCAAGCATCGCTCACTCCAGAATGCATCTGAATTTCTGATCATCCTTGAATTTTTGTGTTTTGGTCTCAGACCTTCATATTCCTTGGATGAAACTGGAAACATCCACAATCTCAAAGTCTCCCCAGACTAAAATGGGTCCTTTGGGACAAGGCAGGTTTAGGTAGCCAGTACCTTCAAAGCTGACCTAGAGTTCAGAGATGGGAAAAGATGTTCAACATGTTGTTTACATAATAACATTAATTTGCTGTGGTATAACATTTTTTTTTAAGTGCTATCCTTGCAGCAAGGTAGCTGTAGTGTCACTAAAAAATTTAAAAATAGAAACCAGAAGAAGTAATTTTTGATCCTAGTTTTGCTACTTCACTAGTATTGCAGCTTCGGGCAAGTCACTTGCTTCAGTTCTCAGAACTGTAAAGTAGGGATAGGACTGACTCTGCAAGCTCCTGAAAGGCTCAAGGTAGAGTCAGTAAAGGAAAGCGTTTTTCAGGTGTTACAATGCGAAGTCTTGTTATTAATCATCCACATATAAAAATTCAATAGTTTTTGACACAGTGATCTTGATTACTCAGCATAAAGACAAAAAGAGCTCAAAGACCATGGAATATTTATAGACTCATTATAGTGATAAGGAAATTGAAGATTCCCTAGTTGAGTCATGTGATCAAGATCATCAAAAGCACAAAAAGCCAGAACTCTCAGCTTGGAGCAGGAAGAATTCTGCTTCATAAACGGAGCCTTAACCAAGACACAGGTGGCTCCCATTTGTAACATTCTTAAGAAAAGGATCTCCATTACCCTCCCTGGACACTGATTTTATCTGCACTGGTGTTTTTTTCTTTACCAGGAACAGTAACTCTCCTCATGTCACCCAGATACTAAGTAGCCAAGCCAGGGATGTGAACTCAAATCTGCCTGGCTCCAGAGGCTGAGCTCTTAACCACTGTGGTACTTAATCACACACATGCTCAGCCTCCCAAGAGAAAAGGCAGGCGAGGGGGTGGCAAGCCTTGCCAGAAGGAAATGTGCTGAGACTTGTTAGATTTTATGCCTGGAAAGCCAGAGTCAGTGGCTGCCTGGCTCAAAATTGTACATTTTGATACATGGAAACTGACAAGCAATTAAGAGTTTACCAAGCTCAAGACTTATAAAAGGACAGACGTAGTTCCCAGTTACAGTTATAATTTAATAGACAATATTAAAATGCTAAACACCAAGAGTTTGTTAATTGTATTATGTCAAATAGATACATATTTGAATTGACTTTTCCTCTTAGCCTTTTTTTTTAAAGAGAGGAAATATCCATTATTTGAATGGTGTTTAAATTTTAAATCACGAGGGTATTTTTAACGGCACTGATACTTTAATGACATAAAAGGGCTTATTCTTTTCCAATGAGTAAGAAATTTACTGCCAACCAGTAACAGATTACATAATCTACTAATAGAAATTCACTTTGACAAAAGGACATCTTAAAGCGGGAAGGAGGGCTTCCCTGGTGGCGCAGGGGTTGAGAGCCCGCCTGCCGATGCAGGAGACACGGGTTCGTGCCCCGGTCTGGGAAGATCCCACATGCCGCGGAGCGGCTGGGCCCGTGAGCCATGGCCGCTTAGCCTGCGCGTTCGGAGCCTGTGCTCTGCAACGGGAGAGGCCACAACAGTGAGAGGCCTGCGTACCGCAAAAAAAAAAAAAAAAAAAAAAAAAGAGGGAAGGAGAAAGTGGGTTTTAGACAACTTGGTGCTGACATATCTGAATCTGCAGCTTAGAACTTGGATGGGCACTGAAAACTTGGCCCTCCTGCATGCCCATTGTACTAAATATTTTACACATCTGCATGCCTGTGCACGTTTCTCCAGGCCTTACCTTTATCCTGGAAAGTATGCATGTTAATAAGAGAGTCTTTGCCTAGAAATGTATATGATGATATAGAAATATAGTGCCATTTATAAGAGACATAGCATATTAAACTCAGGCATTTCTTCTTTTGATAAGTAGGACTGAAAATACATTTAACTTTATCCTTTGGGAGAGAAGTAGACTCCTACAGGTTATTGACCAGTTTCCTTTAACTTTCATTTGGTTGAGTGCCACAAAAATATTACTGATGATCCCAGTGGTCTGTGAGCCCCTCCAGGGCAGAGGCAATATCTTTGCCATCTTTTGTTTCCCTAGCACAATGCTTCGTATTGCAGACATTCAATAAATATTCCCTTTATTGAAATAAAATTTAATTCATAAATATATAATCTACTTGAAGTCTGTTATGAAAAAAAGTTCAATGATTGTCCAAGTTTCAAAGTATAAAATCTGATGAGTTTAAAGCTCATTGAAATTGACCAGAAAGCACTATTTCTGTACTTTTAATCTCTAGAATGTTTGATTATAATAAAAGGTATAACTTGATAATACAATTATAAATCCAAACATAGAGCCATGAAAAGTGTAATTTATATTTTTACTTTATAGACAGTAGTGATTTTGAAACTAACTCCATCAGGTTACCTTGTGGAAAATGTCTTCTCTCCCTACTAGAACAAACTCAACTTTTATCTGTTCTGTTTACAATGGTCTACTGGTCCCTCTGAATTGAAAAGTGTTTCTGCGACTTGAGGTCCCACTCACCTCTTACAAGTACCCTAGGAGTGGAGTCCTTAAGGATTCCCTTACTCCGTAATTCATTCCACATATATATGCGGAGAGCTTCCTGTATTCTGCGCTGTCCTTGCAGGACACAAAGGATAAAATGTGGCCCCTTAAGCACTCCAACTCTTTGCTTGTGTAAATGAGTAACTGAAACAAAGTGTCATGGGGCCTGGTCCCACCTGGCAGAATCTAAAGGGGGCTAAGAAAAGGAAGGGCTAATTCTCCATGTGCAGTCCAGAAAGTCTTCCAGAGGATATAACACTTAGGCACATGAATTAAAAATGATTTGATGGAGTGGGCAAGGGAGATTTCCGAACAGAGAGAAATTGAGCAGAATCTTGGAAACTTGGACAATTTTGCAATAGGTCATCACAAGGAGAGGGAAGGATGGATGTGTGGGGGGGTAGTTTTCCACTATCACGTACAAAGATTTATAGCAACTTTGATTACTGTTTTGCTAATGAACTATGTAACCAGCAGACTACAGGGGGGATAGTTTAGTGTCTTCCGTATGAGAACATCAAGCCTAGCCTATTAGGGATTCTGAAAGTTGTCAAATATAATTATATCTAAGGTAGGCTAAGTAATGCTGGACAACAAATCACTGCAATATTTTAGAAGCTTACCCCAACACAAGTTTATTTCTTGCTTTATGCAGATTCTGTTGTAGGTTCTGGGCTCTCCAGGACAGCTCTGCTCAGGATTGTACAGCATGCCAGGATCCTTCAGTCCTGTGCTACCTCCATCTTAATATAAACTTCCATGATTGCAGCAGCAAGGGAAGAGAGCATAGAAAATCCAGCACTGGCCCTTAAGTGATTCTACCAGGAAATGAAACATTTCATGTCTGCTCACATTTACTTACTAAAGCAAACTTACATCATGATACCTAATTTCAGTGGGGTGGAGAGTATAATCCTCCCCTACACCTAAAACCAGAAAGAGGACAGAAAAAATGGGTAAGCACTCCAAATGCCTTCAGCAGTTATGAAATGTTATGCTAGGGTTTTATGGTCAGATTAGATTCATGGAGTTAATAAAATTACTAGCATGCCATAAATTAAGGCTGAAACTAAAGTTTAATCTTCATCTGGTGATTGAAAGCTACAGACTTTAAGTAGTTTCTCTATTACTCAATGTTTACATTATTGTCTGTGTGAGCAACTGTAAAAGCTAGTCACTCAGAGGCATAACTGATTCATGAAATTGTTTAAACTGTGTTTAGACTAAAATCCAGATGGATTTAAATGAACTGATTTGATTAATATTAAGTAAAATATTAAAAACCAACTTTTTCATATATGTTTTTTTTTTTTTCATATATGGTTTTGATATTGTAATCCAAATAAGCTACTTTTTTTTTCTTTTCATATGTAGAGATACACTGAAAGGCATATATTATGCACAGGAAGGAATAAATACTGATGTCTGTCCATAAGAGACAAACGGCATATTACTAAGTATTTAGTATGTTACTTCGTTTCAGCAATCTTTTTGGTTGCTACAATGGATATATACCTTAAAGAGCATTTAGTCAAGCATTGGTCCTAAGTATCAATTTAATTTTTACCACCTACCAAATATTATTCTATCAACTGGTTGAAGGGGCTAACACAATTGTGTTACATGATGCTAATACCACAGTAGAGCCTCTTTTAGGACGCTCTTTCACTTAACCTCTCTACTACAGTTTATTGAAATATTTTAATTTTTAAACCGTAAAGTTAATTTCTTAATTAATTTCACGTTATTTTTTCTGAACGCAAGCTTTTAGACCCGTCAAAAGTGGCTTGCACCTTACAACAATTGGCACGTATAATAACATAAAGGTATGCAAATATACCTGTTTGTCAGGTGTAAAGAATCACGTAAAGAGCATGCACGTGGGAACTAAAATGTATAAACAAGTACACGGTTGTCTAAGGGATTCCTTTCTTCCCGTAAAACTTTCAAGAGGTGTATAAAACCTATCATTCGATTCCTAGTTTACAGATTGTCATCAGACATAATATTGTCCGGTCATAGCTGTTACAGGCTTAAAACAAAGAAAGAACGAAAGACATATACGTCTGAAGACAGGGCAACCTTAAACCTGCCACCAATTAGAAAGATCACAGTGTCACAGGTGTGCTTTTAGCAGAATAGCAACCTTAGAGGTCAGGTTGGGGGAGGGGAAGCACCCTGGACGGGGAAGGTCAGACTGCAGGGAGGGCAAGCTGCAGGCCCTGTTCCGCCAGTTTCTCCCGGCACTTCCGCGGCGCCCGGGTCCTCCCCTCCGCTCCTCGCAGGGCAGGTACCCTCCCTTCCTCCCCACCTGTACGGCTGGGGAGCGCCGGGCTTCTCGAAGCGACGCCCTAGCGGTGGGAATGGGAACACGCTGCGCGGGAGCCTCCGTTCCGTTCGGCTTCCCCAACTAGACCCCAAAGCCCCGAAGCCCCGGGGGAAGGAAATTACCACTCGCCCACCCCCGCCCCGTTTCTCTCTCCGGCTCGCTGCCTGTCTCGCTCCGATGCCGCCGAGCCCCGTCGCCACTTCTGGGTGGAGGTCCGGCGGAGACAGCTGCGAGCTCCCGGGCTCCGGGGAGGGAAATGGGGCAGGGTGAGTCAGCCGGCCCGGGGAGAGGCTCTATCGCGCCCGGCACCCGCCCGCGGGGTAGGGGAGGCGCTGGGCTGAGCTCGCGGAGAGGCTGCCGCTTTCCCCTTCCTCCCAGTCCCGGCTTGAGAGCCGAATGCGAGCGCGCGGGCCGGGGGAGGGAAGAGTGGGAGAGGAAGCCGCGGGAG
Organism: Neophocaena asiaeorientalis asiaeorientalis; assembly: GCF_003031525.2. NCBI lineage: Eukaryota > Metazoa > Chordata > Mammalia > Artiodactyla > Phocoenidae > Neophocaena > Neophocaena asiaeorientalis. Next base: position 2,035,540 of record NW_020185336.1, read on the forward strand.
AGAACAGGCAGCCACTGTTTCCTTTTGAAAAGAAAGTAGGAGCCCTGGGTGGGAAAAGAGAAAGGAGCCCTCCCAACTTTTCTTTGCGAAAAGTTTTCCCAGGGCGTTTTGTTTGAGAAGCCCGGGATCGCGCTGCCGCCTTGGCGGCTGTGCCTGTGCGCCTCGCCCCTCGCCCCGCTCCTCCTCCTTCCAGCCTGGGTAGCTCCGCTCCCTCCCCAAGAGGCGCCAAATGGCTACCCAGTAACCCCACGGGGCGGGGGCTGCAGCGCCACCTCCAGCCGCCGCGGCTCCCGGCAGCCGGTAGACCCTCCGGCGGCGCTGCCCGCGGGTTGGGAGCCGGGCCCGCAGGTGGAAGCGCAGCCGGGAGGCGGGCGGGTTGGTCCAGGGCTAGGGGCGGCTCGGGC
>NW_020185336.1:2035969-2062590 GCF_003031525.2 Neophocaena asiaeorientalis asiaeorientalis
GGCTCTTGACGCGCGGCCAGCCCCGTTCAGGCCTCGGGAAAGCGTGCGTCCCGCCCTGACCCGCCGGCCTCTCCCACTCCAGCAGTGACGCGCCGCCTAGGAGCCGGAGCCCGCGCAGCGCCCCGCAGGGCGATGGACGGCCGAGCCCAGCGCGCGCAGGACGTCCCGGCGGCGCTCCCGCCGGCGACCCCCGCAGGGTAAGCCTCGAGCGCCGCTCCACCGCCGCTCACTGGCGAGGGCGAGGGCGAGGGCAGCCGGGCCTCCACACGGTCACCTGGCTGGCAGGTCGCCACCCCGCCGGCGGCCAGATTCACCCGCCGCAGAACACGCGGACGACGAGGCTGCTTCCTCCCGGCCTCCTAGGAGGCCGCCCGGGATGGGGGCTCGGGTAGTTTTTGATTGCTTTCCTACCGGGGCTGTTCTGAGTTGCTCAAGGGCAGCTGAATGCCAGGAATTGGGTAAGGAGTCTGGGAGCAAAAATGGTAACAAAGGGCCCCTTGTTGGGGCTCTGGGCGAGCGGCGGGACGATACCTGTTAGTGAGCTCCTGGGAAGGGGAAAACAGTTTTCTTGGCCGGTGGATGAGGCCCAGCAGGTGGAGTGTCAAGGTGAATGTAAGGAAGGGGCTTTCTGCGAGAGGGTGGAGGGCGACAGGAAGGTGTGCCAGCTGTCAGCCCGCATGACAGTTCCGGGACACGGCCGGGTGCGCGCCTCTGATTGTCTGTGGCCGATTGCTAGTGCCAAAGCCTAGCGCAGAGTCAGACCGCCAACACACGATTACTTTTCTTAGTATCCTCACATGTTTAGGTGAGGTTGGAGTGGAAGGGGCTGTCACATGGTGAGTTAATATTAAATGGAGCACGTCTTCCTGCCAGATATGCTAATAATCACCTTGCTAAGCGTTTGGGTAAATAGTAATGAGAACAGGTAGTTCTGCAAGAGATGGGAAGAACCTGAAAATAACCTTCGTCTTGGTAAACAGTGAAGGCTTAACATGGGCGCTAGTTGAGCTCCTGAAGTGGGAAAACCCTTTGGTGAAGTGTAACTTTTTCCTACAAGTGTTCCCCCAACTCAGTTTTTCTGATAGTTAATTCAAGCACAGAAATGCACTCAAGAGAATATGAACATTTCAGAAAAGAAACGTTAAGGAAAAAGCGACTTTGTAAGCTAATGAATGAGATTTGTACAGTCTTCCTGATTTGAGAGTAGAGAAGTCATTTTTCCCTGGAACATGACATACGTTTCCTTAGAAGCAAGTCACAGCATGTTTATTCATCAGAGACCATGCGAACATTGGCAGATGTCTAGAGGAAACATGGAAAAGTCTCAAAGCAACATGACTAATATAAAAGATATTTAGTATAATGCTTACGTAGAGGAAACACGTAGTGTATGAATTAATTCTTTCATTTTGTTCCAGTTATCTTCTCCCCTCTGCAAATAGCCATATTTCTGTTGACTTCCGTTTCTATTCTTTCCCCAGTTTTTCATTATTTAGATATTATATATTCTTTCATATATTATCACATTAGGATGTATGAGGAAAGAAATACATTGGCAGGAAGATATTAATTATAAAAGCATGGACCTCTAAATGGAGCTGCAGGAATACTGAAATGTACTCAGGTACCCCAAAATAAGATAGTATTAGACTGGTGGATTTAAAAATGGATTACATTAGGTACTATTTAAAAAGAAAAGAAAAAGAACCCAGCATATGCACATACACAAAATACACGAATACACTTGAGTGTTTAGAAATCATATAATACTTGTGAGTAAAACAGGTGAGAACAGATGGCTCTGACATGAAGGAAACGGAGCTTTCTAGTGATAAGCACAACTATAGTAAGACACTTTGGATCTTACTTTTGAGGATTTAAAGGTTAAACCGAAATTCTTTGCTTCAAAAGAATGTACAAAACTGCTTTATCTAATTTCTCAAATATGAGGAAAATACTTTTTAGAAATTTGCCCTTCCCTCTCCAAATTTAAGGAGAGACATGTGGAAAAATGCTTCAACATCTTATCTGAAATAACCCCCCCTCCCCCCGTATCATTTTACTTTGCATTATTCAGAGACGTTAACAATATCTGAAAGGTATAAACATAAAAAGAAAAATTACTTCTCTACTTCGTCTTCTTTCACTTGTCTGTCTTGTCCCTTTGGCATATCCCAAGTGCCTATTATATAATATTTGTTGAATATTCATTATTCAATATTACTGTTGTTCTTTTTCTCAAAACCCCAGAACATTAAAAAGGTTTTAATTGTGGGAAACAAGAATTATCCTAGATATAAGGTTTTGGGAGGTGGCAGGGAGCAGTCCCAAGCAATATGCTATAATAAAATGTTAGGTTTGGAAAGTAAATTCTTTACTATAAAACTAATTAAATCATGACTCATTAATAGCCTATGAGGCCTACTTTAGACCTTATCCTTGGATATTACTGCTCTAAAGAAGCCGTTTGTATGTAATTTTCCAAGTTTTACATCCTTGTAACATGTCATTTTAAAGAAATTTAGTGCAACTCCTTATTTTACAAATGAGAATCTGAAGCACAGACACAGTGATTTTTACAGGCCTAGAGCAAATTAGTGGCAAAACCTGAAGGAAAACCCAGGATGTTAGTTGCCGAGTTCATTGCACTAATTGCTTTTAATCTTTTCCAGACCACAATATGATAAATTTCAGCTGAGTACATTATCTTTAGAACTACTAGTGCTGGTGTTTTTATTTGCCAAAACACACACACACATATATTTTTTTAATGGTAGAATTTTTTTTTTGGCTGCGTTGGGTCTTTGTTGCTTCGCGCAGGCTTTCTCTAGTTGCGGCGAAATGGGGCTCCTCTTCATTGAGGTGCACGGGCTCCTCATTGCGGTGGCTTCTTGTTGCAGAGCATGGGATCTAGGGCGTGCGGACTTCAGTAGTTGTGGCACGTGGGCTTAGTTGCTCTGGGACATGTGGGGTCTTCCCGACCGTGTCCCCTGCATTGGCAGGTGGATTCTTAACCACTGAGCCATCAGGGAAGTCCCGAGATGTATATTTTTAACTCTTTGAAATTTAAATGTCAAAAGTGTAGTTGACCTTGCGTTGAGGCACCTTAGTGTTTTGATTCTGAAACAAATTATCAGGCCTGGTTCAGGTATAAAAGCCTATTTCTTTATAATTTTGCAGAATTGTAACTATGGAGTTAATTGAAGGCATAGTAAAAATTAAGAAATGATTTAGCAGCTGCTTTCTTAAGCTTTTATTTGGATACATTATTGGTTCTAAAGTACTGATTGTATAAACTGAGTTCTTGTTAGCTAACATTTACCGGCTACTTAGAAGTTGAATGCCTTAGCTGAGGTTTTAACATAATCACCTGAGTATCTTTTAAAACAAATACCCATGCTCTCACACTCCTACCTATTCTAATTTTAATTGGCCTGGTAGGGAACAAGGGCATGGAGAATTTTAAAATGCTGCTAGGTGATTCTCATATGCAGCCAGATCTGAGAACCATTGATTAAGTCGGTATCACCAGCTGAGAAGGAGATGAATCCATAAATGGAATGGAGGCTGCTATTTAACATTTTTAGGAAACTCAAGACTAACTTTCAGCTTTATTTTGCCTTTTGAAAGATTCCATTTAGGTGCTCTACGGTACTGTTTAAAAAAAATTTTTTTTTTTTTACTCCTTTTTGAGGAAGTATGTTAACTCCATTTTATGATTTTGGAACTGAGGCTCAGAGAGCTTAATTAACACACTCAAGGCCATACAACACTAAGGGATGCAAGAATAATAGAAACAAGGTCTGATACCCAAACCTGTGCTCTTCATCACTAGGCCTGTTACCCAGGATGTTTGCTACCATGGATTATACTGAATGGATTATTTAAAGAGGCTTTATAGATGCATTGTCTTGATTCTTCTTAAAATTATATTTATAGTATATTAAAAAAAAACTCCTACAAAATCAAATGCATATAAAAAAACCCTAATGCCTAGCATTTAAAAGGAACTTAATTATTTCTTTAAAGTCATAATTAACATTTTCATGTGTTTAGGTTGATTTAATTTAACATAGTAAACTGACAGCCATTTTGTCAGATGACATTATGACATAGCTGTACTTATTTTTGCTCTTAGGCAGCTATTAAATTTATTATAGCTTAATTTCAAAAGTATAGGATTTTTGACCAAATAAGAAAAATGAAATTGTTTATTAAGACAGTGCTAGATATTTTGTTCAAAGTCTAATGTCCTCTGAATGTGTTAGAGGATAATTTAATAACATTATCACCTAACCTTATTATTGAAGTGCCAATTGTATTTATATAATAATAAATGCCAAGCTTTATGTTACTGAGACAACTGCTCTTATGTAATTAATTAGTCAAAACTTGTGAGCCCTTATTTTATATAAAACACGTTTTTCTAGGCACTGGGAGATTGCCTAGAAATTCTGATCTTAAGAGCTTTATTTTAAAAAACTATCTGTAACTATGCAGGAAGAAAAAGGAGGGAAGGTGCTGTTAGTGTAGAAGTGGTACTTTGATATTAACCTTAAAAGCATATTATGGATATGCTTAGGACTTAAAATGCAGTATCCTAGCTCATTGGTCAGCAAACTTAGACTGAGCAAACTATGTCCAGAAGGTTGAAATGGACCCTCTACCTGTTTGTCTTTTATTCTTCTCTCCAATTTTTTAAATTGTGGTATAATTTACATAAAATTTAACATGTTAACCATTTTAAAGTGTATAGTTCAGTGGTATTAAGTACATTAACATTGTTGTGCAACGGTCATCACCATCCGTCTCCAGAGCTCTTTTCATCTTGCATAACTGAAACTCTGTACCCATTAAACACTAACTCCCCATTCTCCGCTCCCCCCAGCCCCTGGCATCCACTGTTCTACTTTTGATCTGTAGGATTTTTGACCACTCTGGTTACCTCATATAAGTGGAATCAAACAGTCTTTGTCTTTCTGTGACTGGATTATTTCATTTATTATAATATCCACAAAGTTCATCCATGTTGTATCATATATCAGAATTTACTTCCTCTTTGAGGCTGAGTAGCATTCCACATTTTGCTTATCTATTTATCTGTCAATGGACACAGTTTGCTTCCTGTATTTTAGCTGTTGTGAATAATGCTGCTAGGAACATGGGTGTTCACATATCTCTTTGGGACCCTGCTTTCAATTCTTTTGAAGTAGAATTGCTGGATCATATGGTCATCCTATTTTTAATTTTTTTGAGGACTGCCATACTGTTTTTCATAGCAGCTGTACCATTTTACATTCCCTAAAACAGTGCACAAGGCTTCTGGTTTCTCCACATCTGTGCCAACACTTGTTATTTTATTTTTTTTGACTGCAGCCATCCTAATATGTGTGAGGTGGTATCTCATTGTAGTTTTGATTTGCATTTCCCTAGTGATTAGTGATGTTGAGCATCAGATCATGTACTTATTGGCCATGTATATATCTTCTTTTGAGAAATGTCCATTCAAGTCCTTTCCCTGTGTTTCAATTGGGTTTGCTTTTTTTGGTTGTTGAGTTTTAGGAATTTTCTTCATATTCTGGATATTAACCCCTTATCCTCTACCTGTCTTTGTAAAGGGTTTTATTGGCACACAGCCATACCCACTCATTTGCATATTGTTTATGGCTGCTTTCATATTATAGTTGAGTAGTCCAGGCAGAGATATTATGGCCTGTAAGCTAAAAATATTTGCCCTCTGTCCATATACAAGTTTGCTGATCCCATGGGCCAACTTAGGAAATTCGTAAATGAAGTAGTGATTATTTAATTCAAAATCTATTTACTGCAGGGGGGGACATATAAGTATTGAACTTCAATATAAATTAGAACAAAATGATATTTTGTTTGCATAAAGCAAGATATTTCTTATAGCAAGAGATTTTGCAGAATGCTGATTAGTGGTCGTTTTTTATTCCCCAGGTGAAGACTTAGGCTTGGCTTGTTGGCAAGCCATGTAGAATTTTAACATTTATTTGACATCAGAATATATTTTATTTATTTATTTATTTATTTTTTGCGGTACACAGACCTCTCACTGTTGTGGCCTCTCCCGTTGCGGAGCACAGGCTCCAGATGCGCAGGCTCAGCGGCCATGGCTCACGGGCCCAGCCGCTCGGCGGCATGTGGGATCTTCCCAGACCCGGGGCACAAACCCGTGTCCCCTGTATCGGCAGGCGGACTCTCAACCACTGTGCCACCAGGGAAGCCCCCAGAATATATTTTAAAGAGAAATTCTAAACTTGTGCTGGAGACACTTTCATGAAAAATGACTGAGGTCATTTTTGGTCATTTGGTCATTATATGATTAAGGTGTTTAGAACTAAATGTGCCTAGGAGAAGCTGGACCAAAGTTAGAAGGAATTCCTGTCTGGTTTTTTTCAGCCTATACCTATTTTATGAGTTAAGCAAACTGTCTTTATAATTTTCAGCAAGAGTTTTTGTTGTTGCTCTTAAAGATATTTCATATCCTTAAGCTTTTAGTGCTCTAACATTAGGGTGACAGTTATTAGAAGACCTTTTTTTTATGACTTTGCTAAATTTTTTTCCCATCTGTTACAATAAAAACAAACTAAAAGTATGGGAGAAAGAAGTTTCCCATGACTATTTATAAAGGGCCAAATGTCTTCAGTTTTGCATACAAACTTCATATCTGAGGAATGAATCCCTTAGAAAAGACTCTCAAAGACTGACTAGTCTTTAGAAAAAGGCTAGAGTGAGCTTGTTTCTGTCCCCCGTATACTTTAAGGTCACATTGCTGTTTATAAATTTAAGTTAAAACTATTTATTGACTTTGTACATTAAAAAAACCTGCGTAGTTGAATTGTGGAGTAGTTTGACAAAGAAAATGCTTTAATTGAGATGGTCATCTCATTACGACAGCAAAGAATGCAATGGCAAGAGAAGTAGTTTAAGCTCAACTCATAGAAAGCTTATTTGTAACTTTTACCATATTTTAAGTAGTTATACATCTTTACAAAGTTCATAATTTCCAAGTTTCATAGGGAATAAATGAAGATATTTGGGTTTCCTGTATGTGTGGTGCCCTGTATTGGGCAATATCCTGATTATATCTGTGCCTTTTCATGCTGTATAGCTCAGCTCAGGCTTACAGTTCAGAGGCAGGCCTTCAGGAATTTGGTGGGAAGCACAGTACACTACAGAACTGAGTTGTTTTCTTACCTCTACTCTCTAGGAAAAAATGTAGCCCCATCAAAACTTTCAGGTTTGTGGTTGTGAGGTAGTGAGGATGGAGGTGCTAGGTGAGCAGGAAGAAGAATGACCTCTGGGGCTTCCCTGGTGGCACAGTGGTTGAGAATCTGTCTGCTAATGCAGGGGACACGGGTTTGAGCCCTGGTCTGGGAGGATCCCACATGCCGCAGAGCAACTAGGCCCGTGAGCCACAACTACTGAGCCTGCGCGTCTGGAGCCTGTGCTCCACAACAAGAGAGGCCGCCATAGTGAGAGGCCCGCGCACCGCGATGAACAGTGGCCCTCGCTTGCCACAACTAGAGAAAGCCCTCGCACAGAAACGAAGATGCAACACAGCAAAAATAAATAAATAAATAAATAAATAAATAAACTCCTACCCTCAACATCTTCTTTTAAAAAAAAAAAAAAAAGAATGACCTCTGAAAGCCTCATTTTCATTTCCTTTAGGTACTCTTGTTCCCTTCATATTGAATGCCCTCCTCCATTGAAAGCAGAACTTTAGAGATAATATAAATAATCACTTTATAAAAGAGAGTATGGGTTAATAGGACAGAGGTTTTCCTTTGTAATTGCCTCAGGCTTGTAGAAAATTACTTTGGATGGAATTAAAAGAGTGAAAATGCCATCCATATTTGGTGGGATTTGATTTTGCAAAATAACCAAAGTGGTTCAGAGGCAAGCCTCTGAAGTGGGGTTGAAAAAGAACCTGAGATACAATAGTTTGGGTCCAAAATGTGGTTGTGCTTTTAAAATAATGATTCTGATTTTCTTGTGTGGGCTGTAGCTTGATTTTAAATAGGGTTGAATGCCAAAGGAATCAGAATGTGTTTTTTAGACGATAATATATTGGAAAAAGTGCATTGTTTCTCATTGTAATTAATTTGAGAGATTAAAACTACTTTGTGTGCATGTTGTTGTGTGTTTTTTTTTTTTTGTGGTACGCGGGCCTCTCAGTGTTGTGGCCTCTCCCGCTGCGGAGCACGGGCGCCGGACGCGCAGGTGCAGCGGCATGGCTCCCGGGCCCAGCCACTCCGCGGCATGTGGGATCTTCCCGGACCGGGGCACGAACCCGTGTCCCCTGCATCGGCAGGCGGGCTCTCAACCACTGTGCCACCAGGGAAGCCCAACATGTTGTTGTATTTTTAAAAATTAAATATACCTTTTCACTTTTTAATTTTTTTATTATTATTTCTTTTTTTGGCTGTGTTGGGTGTTTGTTGCTGCGCGCGGCTTTCTCTAGTTGCGGCGAGCGGGGGCCACTCTTCGCTGCGGTGCGCGGGCTTCTCCTTGCGGTGGCTTCTCTTGTTGCAGAGCTCGGGCTCTAGGTGCGTGGTCTTCAGTAGTTGTGGCTCACAGGCTCTAGAGCGCAGGCTCAGCAGTTGCGGCGCACGGGCTTAGTTGCTCCGCGGCATGTGGGATCTTCCCCCACCAGGGCTCGAACCCGTGTCCCCTGCATTGGCAGGCGGATTCTTAACCACTGTGCCACCAGGGAAGCCCCCATTTCACTTTTGAGCCTACCATTGCAGCATCTGTTCTTACATCAATATATATTTGTAAGGAAATAGAGTTAAGATGCTCAAATCTAGGTGGGCCATTTATCACCAGTCCTTGAGGACTTTCGTCTCTCTAACCTGCACACCTGCTATTACATGCACATTCACACATGCTATTGTCCCTGGAAAAACGGAAGTGAAGAGTATTAGATAACCCCAAGGGGAATAGCCAGTTTTAACAGCTGCTACAGTCATGTAATCAGTTCAGTTGTGCTGGAAAGACAGGAAATTGAGTTGCTAAATCTGAAAGTGGCTGCCACCTTGCCATTCCCATGTCTGATGGATGTGCTGTAGTTTCTAGACCAATTGAGTCCACAGTAGTCAAGATAATTATAAGAGCCATTGAATTGATTTATCTTCTTTGTGCTAAAGTGGATGCATGTTATACACAAAGTAGAAGTGGCAGAGAGAGGAGCAACCCTTTCTTTGTCTCTTCTTTTTATGCCTGATAGTCAGGTATCCCTGCTCTAGGAGAATTAGGAAAGAGACAGGGCCCCTGTCTTACAGGACAGCATCTGTGTTTCATGGTCTGAGGCAGTTTCATTATTCTCAGGTGTTCATGATTCGGTTAGTCATTGGCCGCAAAACTGCTGAGCAAAGTGTCCTACCAGGTTATGAGAGTGGTTTCTTCCTATCTTTTGTTTCTACATAAGGTGCCCATTCCCAGAGAGCAATTAGATGCTTCAATTTAAAGCAAAAATTGTTTTTGCTCTGCTTCAGGAGAGCAAAGCTGAAAGTGGCAAAGAATGTTGGCATGTGGAAAGAAACTAATTTTTACACTTTGGGTTGTGATCCTAGGCTACCAGTCTTCTTTCTTCAGTTTCTCTTCCTCTAAAAGAGGGTAAGTTTGACTGTGTTAGTTTATTACCTATGAACTTCCCCCCACCTAGGAAAGTTAGGTGTGACTTCGTTTCAATAAAAAATATTTAACACTAGTGATCTGAAAGGGGAAATAGCACTGATTTTTCCCTTACATTTAAATAGGACAAATTTTGTATCTAGAACCTATTCCAACCTGTAATTTACTCTAGTTTACCATATATTATTTTTGAAATACAGTCTGGTCTGAAAGGAGTAATGTCTAAGAGTAGTTCATATCATCTGTTCATCTGTTTGTGATCCTGTATGTATGTAGAAATACATAGGAAATTCACTCTTAGATGATGCTAAGAAAATGTAGTCCCGAAGTTTGTGGTGGTAACTTTGTGAAGCCTAGGAACGTGTTTCCAACTAATTTAGTGCTTATAAGCGGTATAGCCCAGAATGTACACACTTACAGGCATTTTTAGTTTCCTAATCAAATTCAGCATTTCATATGTATATATACATATATATATATATATATATTTGGTGTGCAACACTTTGGGACTTTTATTTTTGTGTGACTCATAGTTAACTAAGTTAACTCATAATTCAGACACTAAGCAGATTATGCAAGCTCGATTGTAGTGGCAGTTCTAAAAGTTACCTGAAGGTGTTGAATGAATACTTGCTGTCATTTTCGTATTCTTCCAGGTATTAAGCACATCAAAAGTTGAAGTTGGCGGTATTGGATATTTGAATATCATGGATTTGGGGTATTCCCAGTTTCCTTGTATCACTGTAAAACCTAGGCAAGGTAGAGACCAAGTTTCTGGAACTCCACAGATAATTGTAATGGTTTGAACACAAAAATATACCAAGTACCATTGGTTTTAAAGGAGCAGGCTTGGAGCACTCAGAAGTGATGGGCTATGGCTGAAGGCCCACACAGTGTAGGAGGCAGGGAGTAGTACAGTGGTAGCTATTTAATTTCATTGTCGACATGTTTACCCCTTACCGTTCTTCACAGGGGATATCATAAGATTTCCGGTCAAGAAACAATTTTTTTTTTTAATAAACAATTTTTTAAAATTCTGGCACTTAGCCATTTTGTTTTACTAGTTAAAGGTTATCTAGAATGCCATGCTCTCAAACCTAGTCAAAGCCCTTGTTTTTGGTGATCATTGTTCATTCCCGCACGTGATTTGTGTGACTGGTGAGGGCCTGTCTCAGGGCCTGAGCGTTGCACACATTATCTCTGTGACCCTGGGGGCATTTCCTCAGAATGATACTCACCAATGCAGCCCTGTGTCAGACATTCTTGTGGAAGTGGAAGGAGAGCATGTGAGAGAAGGAGGGGAGCCTTTAGGAGTTGAGAATGGAGGCTTTTTTCTTCCTTGAATCCTAGAGAACCAACCAGCTTAAAATGAACACTGCTAACGAGACAGTTTTCATTGCCATATGCATTTAAAGTTCTAAAATTGGCTATGTCAATGCAGAAAAAATGTTCAGTGTTTATTTTTAAAATGGGAAAATTTGGGAGAAATGGTAATACCTTGTATGCAATTTGGATTTTTTAATTTTATATTTAAATACATTAAGCGTATCTCAGTTGTGTATATAATACTCATTACTCCCTTTCCTTGAGCCCTTTGTGATCTGCTTATGTTTTTACACTATTGTTTTATGGAAAAAAATTAAATTTCATGGGTGTGAAGGGGAGAATTTTCCTGGCATTTTTCCTTCTTTGGTTAGCCAAGTAGATGCATGCTGAGTTAGATGGAAATGTAGAGATAATTACAATTTTATTATTTGGGGATGTAGGTGAAGAAAGGAACAGGAAAACAGGCAAAATATATTCAATGATGGAAAAATGAAAAGCAGAACAGTCTCTGATTGCAGAAGAAGAGGCAGTGGTGCAAAATTGCTGGACTGTGCTGGCACTAAACTAGCAGTTTGAGGTTTGAAGTCTTTATCTCTTACGTTCAGTTGGTAACTGTGGTACCATTAGTTTGTGAAGCACTTCTGTGATCTTAGGTTATGAGAAGGCATTTTGTGCCCCAAACTGTATATAACCTCTTCAAAAGTACCATGTATGTTTTTTGAGGGGAGAGATTCCATCCAAAGTGAATTGATAGTTATGCCAATGACAATTATTCTCTTTATAGGTCACATCATTTTATTCATTATTTTTCTAATAGGCAATATATTCAAATGGCACAGAATTCAAAAGAGAAAAATGACAAAATAGTGAGAGATCTCCCCCCTATACCACTTGCTTTCTATTCACCAGGTTTTCTCCCCAGAGGCAATCAATGTTACGGTCCTTACAAATCCTTATTGGATACTCTGTACCAGTGCTGTCTAATGGAAATAAAATGTGAGCCACAAATGTAATTTTAAATTTTCTAGGAGCTAGATTTAAAAATTCAATTTAAGGGCTTCCCTGATGGCGCAGTGGTTGAGAGTCCGCCTGCCGATGCAGGGGACACGGGTTCGTGCCCCGGTCCGGGAAGATCCCACATGCCGCGGAGCGGCTGGGCCCGTGAGCTGTGGCCGCTGGCCCTGCGCGTCCGGAGCCTGTGCTCCGCAATGGGAGAGGCCACAACAGTGAGAAGCCCACGTACCGCAAAAAAAAAAAAAAAAAAGAAAAAAAAATCAATTTAAATGATATATTATACGATGCAGTGGTTAACATGCTTCTAATTCTACAAAACAACGAAGTTGTCTTTACCAGCAAAAATATTTTCCACTGTCAGATTTGAAATTTAAATAAATTATGTAAAATTTAAATTTTATTTTCTTAGTCACATCAGCCACATCTCCAGTGCTGAAAAGCCTCATGTGGCTGGTGGCTACTCCACTGGACTGAGCATCTCCTTACAGTCAGGAGCAAATGGGTGTGTGGATGCATATTGCTTCTTACTCTTTTATACACAGTTGGTGGTACTTTGTACCTTGTTTTTCCCTTAATAATATAACTTGGTTTTTATTCCATTTTACTACATAATGGGCTCTATTTTTCCCTCATAGCTGTGTATTATGTCTTTGTAGGGATGAACATAATTTATATAACCAGTCCCTTATTGATGGATACTTGGATTTATTTCTCCCTCTCCTTCCTCTTTGCTGTTATTAAGTGATCATTTTAGTATCCTTTTTCTTTTTTCTTTATTGGAGTATAATTGCTTTACAACGGTGTGTTAGTTTCTGCTTTATAACAAAGTGAATCAGTTATACATATACATATGTTCCCATATCTCTTCCCTCTTGTGTCTCCCTCCCTGCCACCCCTCTAGGTGGTCACAAAGCACCAAGCTGATCTCCCTGTGCTATGTGGCTGCTTCCCACTAGCTATCTACCTTACGTTTGGTAGTGTATATATGTCCATGCCTCTCTCTCGAATTTTAGTATCCTTTAAGCAGTGTACAATCTATTGTACTAATACTCATTCCCGATATGTTTGATCAAATTAACTAGATTGTGAAACCCTAAAAAGTGGAGATCATATTTTTTTTTTAAATTTTATAGGACTAAAAAAATTGGATACCATAAAGTGCAGAAATCAAACAGCACAATGAATTTGTATTCATATGTAAACATGTAATCACCAATCAGATCAAAATATGGAATACTTCTAGCAGCTTAGAGCTCCGTCTTGCTGTCTCTTCAGCAGTACTTCCCAAAGGTAATCACTATTCTGACCTCCATCACAATAGATTAGTTGTTCTTATTCTTAAACTTCATATAAATGGAATCAAATCATTCTTTTATGTCTTGTTCCCTTTGTTCAACGTTATGCCTGTGAGATTCATCCATTTTTTAAAAAGTTAACAGTAGTTCATTCTTTTTCACTGCTGTGTAATATTCCATTATATAAGTATATATTTTTATTATAATATTTATAAACATTCGGGCCTTTTACAGTTTTTAGCTCTTAGGAACAAAGCTGCTGTGAACAATTTTGTACCTGTCTTTTCATGGGCATAAAGATTCACTTCTGGTTGAGTAACTTGGAGTTAACCTCATCTCTCTCTCTCTCCCCCCGCCCCCCCCACACTTCTTAATTCCATGTGGTTCTTAGCACACACTTGATGATCACTAAATGACTGAAGATAAATTATTAACTAATCATGTACTGCGACATTATTTCAATATTACTGAAAATATTGGACAGTAGAGTTCCTTGCGGATGCTATTATTCTTATATGTGACATAAAACGTATAGCACTTTATCCATTTCTTTTTCCTCTTGGTTTGCCTCTTTTTTTCCCTTTTTTTAACCTTTTTAAAAAATTGAGGTATAGTTGATTTACAATATCATATGTTTCAGGTGTACAACTTAGTGATTCACAATTTTTAAAGGTTATACTCCGTTTATAGTTATTATAAAATATTGGCTATATTCCCTGTGCTGTACAACATATCCTTATTTATTTTATGCTTAGTAGTTTGTACCTCTTAATCCCCTACCCCTATCTTGTCTCTCCCCCTCTTCCTTCTCCGCACTGGTAACTACTAGTTTATTCTCTATATCTGTGAGTCTGTTTTTTTTTTGTTATATTCACTAGTTTTATTTTTTAGATTCCACATAAGTGATATCGTACAGTATTTGTCTTTCTCCATATGACGTATTTCACTAAGCATAGTAGCTTCTAAGTCCATCCATGCTGTTGCAAATAGCAAAATTTCATTTTTTTAATGGCTGAGTAATATTCCATTGCGTGTGTGTGTGTGTGTATGTATATATATACATATAAATATACACCACATCTTTATCCATTCATCTGTTGATGGACACTTGGGTTGCTTCCATATCTTAGCAATTGTAAATAACACTTCTATGAACACTGGGGTGCATGTATCTTTTCAAATTAATGTTTTCATTTTCTTCTGTTACATACCCAGGAGTGGAACTGCTGGATCATATGGTAGTTCTATTTTTAGTGTTTTAAGGACACTTCATACTATTTTACACAGTGGCTGCATCAATTTATATTCCCACCAACAGTGTACAAGGGTTCCCTTTTTTCCACATCCTCACAAACGTTTGTTATTCATGGTCTTTTTGATGATAGCCATTCTGGCAGGTGTGAGGTGATAGCTCATTGCAGCTTTGATTTGCATTTCTCTGATGATTAATGATGTTGAGCATCTTTTCACGTGCCTGTTGACCATCTGTATGTCTTTTTTGGAAAAATGTCTATTCAAGTCTCCCGCCCATTTTTTAAATTGTGGTGTTTGGGTTTTTTTTTTTTTTGATGTTGAGTTGTATGAACTGTTTATACATGTGGGATATTAACCTCTTATTGGTCATATCATTGGCAAATATTTTCTCCCATTCAGTAGGTTGTCTTTTTGTCTTGTAGATGGTTTCCTTTGTGAAACCATATTCTTAAATATTGTTCTTGGGTGTACTGCTGGGTTTAATGCATGAACATGCCTAGACACATAATGATCAGTTATTGGATGGATGGGTATTATTTGAATTATTTGTGTGACCCTGAACAAGAGGTCAGTGTTGGGAATGTAGACCAGCAAATTATTTGTCTACTAGAGTGGTATAAGCTTAGTTACACAAAAACTGAGTAGTTAACATTCGTCTTTTTATTTGAAATCCTCCAATGATATTTTTAATTGAAATATAGTTGATGTACAATATTATGTAAGTTACAGGTGTACAGTCTAGTTAACATTCATTTTTGCAGCCATCAATCAATGAATTATTGCTAAGACCCCATCAAATGGCTACACCCTTAAAAGTGCTTTTGTAAATCTCTTAGTATTCTGCTATAAAACTCTATTCTTGGTTTGAGATTCTCTTTCAGCATTAATCCCTGCAGTAATATTTATGAAAGAAATATGTGTTTTGTTAGTAGTTCAAGTGAAAATTCTGAGTAATGACACTTCCATCTCAAACTTCCAGCAAAGAAAAACTTTGGCCTTCGTGGGTAGAATTGAATAACGGGACATAAGTGCTGTATTATTATTTGCAGCCTAAATAGTCCTATTTGAATAGTGATAGCTGAGTGACATTTGATTTACAGAATAAGTTACAGGTTTTGGGAGTAAAGCAATTAGTCATTAATTATATGATTAATACATAAGAATTCTCCTCATTTGTGTCAACACACTGAAATCTAAATTGTCAAGACCTTGCTATTTTGATTCAGTTCTTCTATCGGTAGAAGAAATTAGCCTTTTGACGTGAACAGTAATAGCTGAAGAGTAAGATAAAAAAATACAGGGTGTATTCTTCCAGCTCATGAAGGAAGAGGCTGAGAATTTAGAGGTATCATGAATGAAAGAAATTACATCATCAAATAGGCACCTAGGAAAGAAAAATCAGTATGAGTACTCCTTCTCCCAGTGTTTTTGAGAGTTACACTTCAAAATGGGTCCAAAACTGTGAATATCATAGTGGTAAACAAGTTCATCCTTTTTTTTTTTTCTAAGAATGCTTTTGGCAACAAGTTGGCCTTTTACACTGTTCCAAAATAGGATGAAATTCTAAGCCAGAATTCATCTGAAAAAAACCTCTAAAAAGTGATCATTTACTGCATGGGCAGGTGATAGAGCATTCCATAAAGCATTTTAAGCGACTCTGATACTCTCCATTTAACTCAGCAGCCTACCTTACTGTTGTCTGATGCAGCGAACCAGTACATTTAACATTTATTTTGGCTCTCTGGCATTTAACAGCATTTGGTTTTGGTTTCACATAAAACTAGTCCAGTCAGAAGTCAGAATAAGCACTTGACAGGCAGCTGTTGTAGAAGGGAGTTGGAAGCAGAAGACCTGGAATGGAAAACCGAATCTCTGCTCTGCCGCTCACTGGCTTAGGCACTTTCTTTCCTTTCACTGGCCCTCAGTTTTCTCCCTGGTGGAAGAAGATGATAGCATCTTCTTAGATGCTAGAATGAAAGTATGGAAGTAACACCAGCGCATGCCAGGCATTTCTCTTTTTTTCCTTTTTTTAATTTTAAATATTACCTACTTTGTTGGAAACAACCTTTTGTAATGCTGGCATCATTATTATACTAATTGGAAAACATGGAGTGAGGAGGTGGACCCTGTTCTTATTTTCCTCTCCCAGGAAGTGGGTGATGGGGTTGGTTTTCTTCCTGAGTCCCCTGTGAAGGTCCCCATGCCAGATGCAGTGAAGTTGTTCTTGGAACATTGAATACAAAATCGGTACTAATCTTAATGAAAATCACATTCCCTTTTGAAGGAGAAAAATGCCCCCTCTGAGATTTGGAATATGTTACCAAGGTGATTGTAATTCTGTTTCCTCGCTTCACTATTGTGGGAATTGCCTTACCTTTTAATATTTTACTTTTCTCTGATATAAGATTAGAGTAACTCTAACTGCATTTCTTTGATTTTGTTAGGACTGATATGCAGTGACTGAAAATTTTCAATTGTAATATCATACACAAGAACATCATTATTTAAAAGAGGGAGTTGGGACATGAGACACCATTCTAATCATAGGCTGTCATATACTGAAGAGAACTTTTTTTTACACATAGATTAAAATAAGATCTTTCACCTCCTATAAACAAGAAATTGAGCCATTATTCTTTACCACAAATGCTGTAGAATGAAGTGGCAGTCTAGAAACTAACTTCAGTTATTGATAAGAGAAGAGGACTCTCCAATTGCTGACTCCTTCACCCTTAGGGATGCTGTGACTGTATCCTTTAGTACAGAGGAGGTGGGTGGGCACATTTGTCCAGCTAGTGTAAAATTGTACCTCTTGAGGTTCTGGTGGCAGCATGATGGCATAGTCTGAAAATTAACCCAGCACACCCTTGACTGAAAGCATGTAGTAGAGAAAATACAGTTAAATTAGCCTTATTGTTTTCCTGGATTTGCTTTTTTACGTAATATAAGAATATTTTCTATGTTCTTGGAGGTGAGTTTTAATGTCAAAGAGGAAAGACTAATTCAAAATTTCTTAACATAATTAAGATCCACTTTTCCTTAGTAAGTTTAATGAAAAATTTCAGGCAGAATAAATTATACCCACGCACAGACTGCACCTGGAAAGTTTCTTGAGCAATAATGTGTTCCTTGTAAATTTACTTCTAAATAATGTGTTTTACAAGATAGTATGTAAAATCATATGGAGTCTTAATTGCTTCAGAGGCTGAATGAATATTTGTAAATTCATTCAAATTTCTACTAATTAAAAGGATCAGCATCACAGTTGTTTAGGAACAGTGGATGATGGCTTGAGTGACTCTGGTCATACAACCAATAAGCATTAATGGAACACTGACTACTCACCAGGTTCTGTGTTAAATGCATGACACGTGCTACTGCATTTAACAGTCAACAACCATTCTATAAAGTTGATGTAGTTGTTATCCAGGTTGTGCAAAAGAGGAAGCTGAGCGTCCTGTCCAGGGTCACATGGCTATGCAGTGGCAGGTCTGAGAGTGGGACGCATTGATTTGACAGCTACTTTGCATTCTGCTTCCTACCTCCTCTCTCTCCCCTCCCTCCCCAGAACTGCCAGGGGTGGCAAAGCCAATATAATAACTAATAGTAGGAGTGACGTAAAGTGGGACTAAACATTTTTTTGTATTTTATTTTATTTTATTCTGATTATTAAATGACGTGCTTATCACAGAATGTTTGAAAGCAATAGGA
Organism: Neophocaena asiaeorientalis asiaeorientalis; assembly: GCF_003031525.2. Lineage (NCBI taxonomy): Eukaryota > Metazoa > Chordata > Mammalia > Artiodactyla > Phocoenidae > Neophocaena > Neophocaena asiaeorientalis. The sequence goes on from NW_020185336.1 coordinate 2,054,233, forward strand.
ATATATGTAAAGAAAAATAATCATTATCTAGGCCACCTGGAGATAACCACTGTTAACATGATTTACATTTTAGCATTTCCCAAGGTGCTTTCTGAATAAGACACAAGTTAACGTTTTCTGTAAAAACAACTTATATAGTCAAATAATTTTGGGAAAGTCTGGGTTTAAACAAAATTAAACTGTTTTCTTCCCTAAAGGTCTTCTTGGAAACTTTAATATGCTAATATGTGTAATGGGCTTCCAAAATGGAAATATGGAAAGCAATATTTTCCAAATTTATTTATCAGAAGAATACTGATACATATGTATAAATAAATATGTATCAGTATTTGTATCTTGAAACCAGTGTACTTTCAGATATAGTTTAGATAGAATGCATCCTTCTAGACTTTTAAATAAGCATTTAGACTTTTAACTACAAATGCTATTTTTATATTTCTTTTCTCCAGGATTGTATTATAGATTATTTCATTTATTTAAAACTCTTTTAAAAATGCTTTTTGAAATAGTTGTATAACAAACCATATATGGGTCTGTGTTTGCTTTTTTTTTTTTTTTAGATCTTTCATCTGTTGTTAAACATTTCCAATGAAATCATTAACCTTGATAGGGTATGAGTTTCAGATTTGAGTAAATGTGATTCCAGAACTGAAAGACTGCAAAGTATTCAGCAGTGAGGAAACCAGCTCAGCTAGAAACTGTGAAAGCCATTACAAGTTTCAGAGAAATCTGTGTGGGATGGCCCTGTGACTTGCCATCCGAGAGAGACATGCCAAGGAAAGGACATGCTGAGGGGGAAAATAGGAGTAGTCAGTTATTAGAATGGGCTGGGAAGTTAGGTGTCTCTGTGTAATTATCCACTTGGTTTGGAAGAATGCATTGCTTCCTATGAAGCCTGTGTGGTCCCCAGGCTAGGTTTGGTCTCCTCCCAGCAGCACTGGGGAGGACACATGGGGAGTTCGGGGTATTAATCTTTGCTGGGTCAAGGAGGGTGAGAGGGCTGGGAGTCTCAGGCTCCACTGGGGGTGACGAAACTGGGTCCCCAGTTTTGAAAATCCACCCCTTGGATTTTGAGAAGGGTAGTTTTAAACTTGGATTAATTGGGGAGGTTTGGGTTTGAAGCTTCTTAATAGATAACCCATTTTAACAAGAACAATACAAGAAATCTCCCTGAAAGAATCAACAGTTCACTGATTTTTTTTTTTCTTTCCATTCAACAGATACTTATTGAAGGCTAACTATGTGTCAGGTATTGGGCTGGGCATTGGCAGCTAATTGTATAGAAAATGTGCAGTACATGGAAGTTATATTCATGGAATAGAATTACTTTGGCTGGAATGAAAATGTGACTCAATCTTATTAAAAATACACATCTTTGAACAACCTCCAAGGCAGTGTAAACAATACTCTCTCTGTTTTAAAATAAGGAAAGTCCAAATCTCTGAAATGCCAGTTACTGTGCAATTTCAAATACTTTTTTTTGCCTTGGTTAACATTATGTCTGGTTCCTCAGATGAACCTTTTCTTGAATATAGAACTTGTAAATGTGTTATGTGCCCTCTCCCTACCACCGTGAAATTTCTCCCTGAGATTAGTTCTTTTCACCGAACTCTGGGAAGTTGTTAGCATTGACTTTTCTTAGTCAGAACTGAGTATCAAAACTGTCTTTCTCAGCCTGGGATTGTTAATGGCAAGACTGGAGAATGCTGCCCGCACTGGGGCAGTGGATCGCAAGGCCCAGTGAGGTGCCAAAGGGAAAATTCCTAAACGGAATATCCAACAGCCCAGGAGGCCTGAGGATCGTTGCTATGGCAGCAAGAGGTGGTTGGCTGTGGCCTGTTCCTTCCCTTCCTGGGGCTCCCAGGGCCTGTAGCTCAGCAGGCACAGGGGCAGAGCTGCCAGTATGACATCAGGCAACATAGAGGTTATTCTTCATCTGACCGGACTCTAGCAGTCACCTTTGTAGCCTTAAACTTGTGACTTATCTATGTGAAGTGACAGTCAAGAAGCACTGGGAATAGTCTTGGCATTTCAGGGAGACCTGTTATTGTACCCTGGCTCAGCCACTGAATAGTTAGGAAATTTTGGACAAATTATCTCACCTCTTTGCATCCGTTTTCTTTCTTTTTTTCCTTCTTTCTATCTGCAAATGAAGATACCTATCTCATAGGCTCAAGCCTGGGATTAATTGGAAGTATTCATATGTGGAATCATGAAATATTGACAGAGTAATGAAACTCATTGACTATGATTTAAATTTCACAATTAAATCTCTGGAGCTAAATTATTAAAGTTTTTGAACATCAACCATATGAAAAGTTCACAAGATTGGTTTAAGCTTCTGACTCTTGGTTTCTAATAAGTAAATTAGTATTTGATATTTGGTTAAGGATCATCGTTTCCCCAATACGTATCACGCTATCTTGTAATTCATTAGTTCATGGAATGCGATTCTCTGTAAACAGGTTTTCTGGCTCGTTACAGTCATTAGAAAAGCCTCTACCTGGTAAGATGTGGAGATAGTGAGCACACAATGTGTATATTGTAAACCTTTATTCCTTTTTCCTCTAAGAAAGAAAATAACCAACTAACCAAATATGTTCTTTCACTGGGCTTTATTGTTGACAGTGTTTCCTAAGGAAAAGAGCTTATCTTTGAGACTCCAAGATGGTTCTCTCATATATAAGAAGACTGGATTTTTATTTTGGACCTTCCATATCCACTGCTCAGGTTTCATCCTTTTTTCAGGAAGCTGCAGGAGCAGAATACAGGCTGGGAACCTCTTATATGGTGGTCACATACTTTCCACATCTGTAAACTATAAATAATCCCTTTACATGAAAAATGATATGTAAGATGGGAACCACTTATGAATTGTTTGTTGGTGATACATGTCTTTAAATGAAGTGATTTGGTTGAATGGGTTATGCGTTTCCTTCCTAAATTCTTGATGAGGTTAGTTCTCTTGACAGCACAGATTCTTTTGGGTGTGGAGCATGAGGTGACATCTGCATGAAGGTGTTCTTTTTCATCGGGATTGTTGGTGCCATCTTCATGTCCTGCCAGTTTCATTTCCACATGGATACTCATTCAGTTAAAAATTGTCAAATGCCATTTCTGAAGGAAGGCAGATTATTACTTTGGTCATAAAGTGAACAGCTACATTTTTTTCTCATTAAGGTATCACAACCAGGTTACCACTGGTCATAAACTGTAGAAAATTGGTGAGAACCCAATTTTCTAGGTCATGAAGTTCATGAAGAAAGAAGGGATGATCATGGAAGAGGATAGCACACTATGGTGTGTTCACATTTTGAACTGGTGTTTTCTTAAAAATGCAAGCATTCTGGGCTTCCCCGGTGGAGCAGTGGTTGAGAGTCCGCCTGCCGATGCAGGGGACGCGGGTTCGTGCCCCGGTCCGGGGAGACCCTGCAAGCCGCGGAGCAGCTGGGCCCGTGAGCCGTGGCCATTGGGCCTGCGCATCCGGAGCCTGTGCTCCGCGGCGGGAGGGGCCACAGTAGTGAGAGGCCCGCGTACCGCAAAAAAAAAAAAAAAAGCGAGCATTCTTATTGAAACTGGCTGTTACTTGAATGGTATGAACACTAGTCACACATTACTAGTTTGCGATTCCAGAGAAGCAGGCATTCTTAAAGATTTGTCAAGCGTCATTGAGTTTCCTGACGGTACTTACATATTTTATGAAAACAACAGCATCTTACTCTTTGCACTAAACTATTCCAAAAAGAGAAAGAATTCATGAAGTTAAAAAAAAAAACTAGTCAACTTAAATGGAGTATAATCTATAAAGATATTGAATCACTATGTTGTACACCTGAAACTAACAATATTGTAAATCAACTATACTTTAATAAACAAAAAAAAATCAAGGGACAAAGCTAGCTGTTCCTTTCCACCACCCCCCTCCCCTTCTGAAATAACTAAACAAAAACCTTTAGAAATCCTTCATGTTTTAGAGTCAAGGGCACACTTTAAATGAGAGTCAGTGGAAACCTGGCCTCAAGATTATAAACAGTAGACACATATCAAGTTTCTGAGCAGTTGTTTCCTTCTCTACTTAATATTCACTTTGTGGTTGACAATTTGGCATCCTTCCTGATACCACTGAGCCTTCACTCTTTTTTTTTTCCCCATTTTTCAGTTTGATTTAGTAGGGGAAAATGATTTCCAGTCTAATAGGGGAAAATGATTATGATTATTATAAATTTGTATTTCTTAGATCGTTTGTGGTGATTGAGGAACTCTTAAAATGTGTAATTTTCATTCATTTTTCTCTTAAAAATCTACTTCATACCCTTTATCTCATTTACTTTTCTATATTTATCTTTCTCTTAATATGTATTTTGCTCTTCATATGGAAAAAGTATTGACCTTTTATTTCTTATGTTCTAAATATTTCCCGTTTTATCACTTATCATGCAGCTTTGTTTATAGAAGCATTTTTAGCATTCTAGTTTATGATCTGAGAGACAGTTCATGTGTTTTGTCTTACTCAGAAATGCATGTACTTGCTTAGAAATGCATTATGTCTTTAAAATATTCCCTTAAATGTATGATAGATTAAATGTTTGACAGAAACAAACTGAAGTTTATTCTTTTGTCATATGAAATAGGGTCTAAATTTAAAAAGTAGTTGTCTCAACATTATCTATTGAACAAGTGATCTTTTCCCACTGATGTGAAATGGCACCTTTATTATATATTAAATTTATTTTTATTTCTGTGTTTGTTAATGGGCTTTCTATTCAGCTCTATTGATTTTCCTGCCTTTCTGTCAACCTAAAATGTTTTACTTAAATGTGTTAAGTGTCTCTTTAGTATGTTTAAATGATCTGGTACAGTAAGTCATAATGGTCAGTTTTCTTTTTAGAAATTCTCCTGGCTGCTCTCAGGCATTTGTTTTTCCATGTTGAATTTAGAATTGGGAATGAGAATTGATTACTTGCATTTAGTTTCCATACAAATTTTTAGGGACTTGGTATTGTTACTATATTGAATTTCTCATTTGGGAACATGTCCCCAGCACTGTTTTCTTCCCGTGATGTCTCACCTCTTTGTTCAGAACAGCAGATTTTATCGTTGGGAAGGTATGCCTTCTTAGGTGCCCTCTGTCAAGAGCAAATCATCTTGAGGGCTACTGAATTAACGAGATGTCTACAATTAAGTAACTTAACTTTATCATTATGGTATAGTGTAGTGGTTTTCAAAGTGTGGTCCCCGATCAACTTTATCATTATGGTATAGTGCAGTGGTTTTCAAAGTGTGGTCCCTGATCAGCAGTGTCAGTAAACTGGAAACCCGATAGAAATGTGGATTCTCAGACCTAGTTAATCAGAAAGTCTGAGGATGGAGCCCAGCAGTCTGTTTTAATAAGCCCTCCCAGTGATTCTAGCTGAAGGGAAAGGTTGAGAACCCTGTAATGGATAAAGCATAGTGTTGGAGTCATGCAGTTGACCCTTGAATAACACATCTTTGAACTGCGTGGGTCCACTTAACGTGGTTATTTTTCATTAAATAGATACTATAGTAACACGGGATCCTTGCTGGTTGAATCTATGGATGCAGAGCCCAGGCTACAGAGAGCTGGCTGTAAAGTTATACTCACATTTTCAACTTTGTGGAGGGTCAGTGCCCCTGTCCCCATGTTGTTCAAGGGCCAACTGTAATATAAATTCCCACTTCAGCCCTTTACTCCAGTGAAATTTTGAGTAAATTACTTACATATTTAAGTCTACATATCCTCATCTGTAATATGGGCTGCTTTGAGAATTACATGTATCCATAAGCAAAGGGTATAGATGCTGAGTAGCTATTATTGTTATCAGATTGCTTTCTAGCGCACAATATGTGTTAGATAGTTGTGGTGGTGTCTTGGGGAATGGAGGCAAAGGTCTGGAAAGCAGGGGGTGTTGCTGGTTTTGATGGGTTCTAGATAATGGGTGATGCCAGCAGGGGCATAGAAATTCCTGGTGTGGGGCGGGGAGGATAAACACTTTCAGTCTTATGCAGGGTTGGTGCCCTTTAAGTGGGCAGACACAATAGCCCACTATTATTGACATCCCTGAATTCCACCTTAACAATATGTGTAGGATTAAATAAGTACAGTTCAACTGTTACATTAAATGAAATAAAAACTTCTGTCATATTTCTCTAGTTTTAAAAAAATCTATTGTAGCAAATTTCTGAGAAATTGATGGAAGGATAACTAGAATATACAAGTGAAATAAGGATTAATATCTTCATTCAAAGAGTAAAGGTTAATATGACACAAAAGTAAATAAATATATGAAACCTTATCAGTTATTCGGAAAATGGAAAAAATGTTAATTTATTCAACATATGAAAGAATTACTTTATGCCAGAAACAGCTAGGTAGTGGACATAAAATAGTGATTAGAATTTAGATATAGCTTATGAATGATTCATAATTGGATGGTAGAAACAGCCAATTGATGTGATACTATTGGTGGCAAGGCTAGGAATAAGGCACACGTGGATGGCTGTGAGAGACCTGAGGCTTCCTGGAAGAGATAACTCTTGAACTGTTCTTGAAAGACAAGTAGATCCTACTCCAGGAGAGGTATGTAGAAAATGCTGTAAGAAATCACCCAATGATTAGTTCTGGTTGATGGTACCAGAGTTCTTACATTGGGGGTGACTTAAAGGATGCATGCAAGTTGCCAAGCCAGAAAAGGAAGATGGATACTGTAAATGGAGGCATACGAACACCAGAATGCCCTGAATATTGGAGAATGTGGTGTAGTCCATTGTGAATAGAGCATATGGGCTGGGCAGGGACAGGTGAGGCTACAGGCAAAGCTGGGCCCAGGTGTGCAAGTTCTCCTAAGGTTATGATGGACTGAAAGACTTTTTGTTTTAATACTTTGTCTTGTTTTTGGATAAGTGTATTTTATCTCAGTGGGTACTAGGTCTTAATCTTTTTCTGTTTTGGTAATCTATACCATTACACTCATATCACATAAGGAATTTAGGTTAGGAGTTCAGAAAAACATTTGTGTTACAAGTTCATGTTCATACAGCAATCGTAGTTTGGGTCCTATTGGGCCTTTCTCAGTATTAAAGACTTTCAACTTGTGGGTTCAAAAGTTGATTAGTTAATTCAGACAAAGCCTCTTCCACCCGTGGGTGTGGTCTAGAATTATTCCTGCTACCTCAAGCTCCACTGTTAAGTGTGCTGTCAACATGCACATACCCAGGGCTTCCCCACTGAGCCCTTGGATGTTTCTTATGCCTCACTAGAGTCCTGCCTTGAACTTCAGGCCATTTGACTGGGCCCTGACTCCCTGGCTAGCTAGTCTTTTCCTCTTGGGGTCTGGATTTCTGTGGCCTCAGTAACTAGCTGTGAGCCTGCCGTGAACCAGAGAGACCCACCAAGAACCTTGACCACATCCCCAGACTGACTTCTACACGTACCAAAAGTGCCTTGAGACCTTGGCTATTCTGTTTCATCTACCAACTGATACCCCTTTATTATAGTATAGACACCCCTTATAACCAAAACTGAACCTATGGCTAGCAACTTTGGGGGATTGTTTTGACTTTTACTCTGATATGCTGGTCAGCCTCTCTTGTCCCAGCTCCACTTAGCCCACTATTAACTTTTATCCTGAGTGGAAGAAATGTATTTCTACCTTATAAGGATTAGAAATTGCTGAATCTTATGGACTCTTATAATGTCCTTTTTAATTTCCATTTCTTGATGTCCTCGTTTAAGCCTGGGCTATTTTGATAGCCCCTTCTTGCTCTGAGTTTTTATTTTTTAGGATTTAATGTAATTATAGGAATATTTCCAAATCATGAGTTGGTTCTTATCAAGCTCCCTTGCTCTCCCCAAAAAGGCCTTTGCTGCCTGAACAGTAAAGGCCAGACTGTAGTAGGCACTGGGAATGCACGGATGCCTGGTCCCAACTTTCCTTTCTGTCTTTGTCTCCCATAATCTTTTTCTATTCACATTCTTTTCAGACCTGAGAGACAGACTATGGCATCTCCTGAATACTGGGAAGTTGCAACCTCCTTGCTTTTGTCTAGTGTTTTCCAGTGTGGAATTCTACTGGCCCATCTCACTGCCCAGAGGAATCCACGCATTTTTTCAAGGCCTAGTTGCAAATTCCACCTTCTCCTTGAAGCTTGTATAGATACTTGGGCCAGATATATTTCTTTTTCCCTTTTGCTTTCATGGTACTTTGACTAACTCTGTCAGAGCATGTACTACTGTCTGTCTTTTATTTTTGTTTTATTTATAACTTGTTTCTCACTAAGTTGTAAGCTTCTTAAGACCAAGATTTATTCATCTTTTTTTTTTTTTTTTTTTTTTTTTTT
>NW_020185336.1:2062780-2083052 GCF_003031525.2 Neophocaena asiaeorientalis asiaeorientalis
GGCACGAACCCGTGTCCCCTGCATCGGCAGGCGGACTCTCAACCACTGCGCCGCCAGGGAAGCCCCTGGATTTATTCATCTTTTTATTCACAGTAGCACTGGCTCACATTATTTTGTTCACAGTGAGTTTTTAATTATTGCTTTGTCCACATTAGGATTTTGCTGGTTTAAGAAACTTTTTTGCAAAGAGGGATGTGGTGGAAGAATTTGCGTTTTTCCAATAGTTGCTGTTATCTTCTAGCCTGTTCTTTGCCTTTTCTCCTTCTTATACATGTCAGATAGAGGAATCTGGGTGAATGCTTGAGGCTGTAAAAGGAATGGCTTGGGAAGGAACACTCCCCATGGACCTTTAACTAATTAAGGTGATTGTAATGCTTTCTTTGAAAGTTGCTTGAAAATAGGTCATTGATATTATTAAAACCAAGTACTATGGCAGCACTTGCACATACAGTGGCTCCCCTAGTCCTCCCAACAACCCTGTGAAGTTCATGTTTCATCCCTTTTTACACAGAAGGACACTGAGGCTCATACAGTTTTCTTAACTGAGATTAAGGAAGGGATGGAACCAGGTTTTCATGTCAGGTCTGTCTGATTCCAAAGCCTATGTTCTTCATCACTGTGCTGTCCTTTACCTGAACATTTGAAAAGTACACATTTCTGACCCCACCTTCCTGCTGCAGAGATCCAATCTAGTTCACCTTTGAGATCAGCTGGCAGTGGAAGAAGTGATTTCAGTGTGCGCCCTTCCCCAAACTAGTGCTTATCAATTTGTAGATGCTTAAGGTGTCAACAGGTAAAGTAACCTATCTGATAGAATTATAAAGACAATAAGTTAAAAATGTAAATATTCAAAGACATTTATATAGAGTCGAGTGGACAGACATAAAAATATTGATTTTTAGCTCTTCTTTCCTTGCTGTATGATTAGAGGACTGGTAATAAGATCCTGTTAGAGGGTGGTAGAAGATTTCAGAAGATGATGAGAATTTATATATTTTTCTAGAGTTCGGGGTGATTACTTTCAAATGGAGAAGAAGAAGCTGTGAATTTAGGGTTTTTTTTGCATGTATGTCTGCCTAGTTTTTCTTTACATGATGTATGGAGGTTCTGGGTTTGTTTGTTTTTTTTCTTTTTAAGCAAGTAGGACTTCCTATGAAGGATCATTTGCCCTCAGAGAACGTTTGAATCAAGGCGTTTAAATCAATATTTATGCATTGAGATAAAAGTGAATGGGAAATTATTAGATTTATTTATTCAAAGACTGTTGAGCACTTACTCTATTCTCTTTCAAGGCAGAGAATAGGACAGACCCAGTGACTTCTTCAGAGACCTCACAATTGATGACCTAGCAGAGAGTAAAGACTCTTTAATTTTATACATGACAGCAAGAGTAATGTACAAAAATTGACCAACATTTATTAAGACCTTATTAGATGCTGGGTCTTATGTTAAGAATGTTAAATATATTAGAGTATTTGTCTTTTTAACAACATTGTGTGAGAGATACTACTATCTTTGTCCTTATTTATCAGGTGAAAAAACAAAACAAAACTTGAGACAATGAGAGAGAAAGCACCTTCTCCAAGATCATACTTGGTACCTTATTGCTTTGATCCATCTACTCAAAGTATATGTGATTTTAGTATGTATCATGTGAAAGACTTTCTTTAGAGATTACTTTCCCAAACCTTCTTTAAAAATAACTTTCCGGGGCTTCCTTGGTGGCGCAGTGGTTGAGAGTCTGCATGCCGATGCAGGGGACAAGGGTTCGTGCCTCGGTCCGGGAGAATCCCACATGCCGCGGAGCGGCTGGGCCCGTGAGCCATGGCTGCTGAGCCTGCGCGTCCGGACCCTGTGCTCCGCAGCGGGGGAGGCCACAGCAGTGAGACGCCCGTGTACCGCAAAAAAAAAAAAAAAAAAGAGAAACAAAAAAAACTTTCCATCTGTCTGTTCTGACTTTGTCACATGGACTTGGGTCTGAATTGAAGATGTGTGCCATTTTCTTATTGGGTAACCTTGGGCAAGTTACTTAACCTCTCAGAGCCTCTGTTCCCATGCTCATAAAATGGGGATTAAACCACATTTTCATGTGTGTGTAAAGCACATGGTAGTAGGACCCTAAAATCTTAGTTCCCATTCCTTTTTCTCTTTCATTTTTCCAAAAAATGACTCAAAACAATCATGAAACTGTATAAAAACGATAGTACTGAATTTTGTAGCTTGCAGTTTTCTTGCAAACAACTTGAGGAGTTCCAGCAGCCTAGTAAGTTCAGTTGAGGGTGGAAAGTAAACACTGGACCCGAAATTGGAAGTCCTGTGTTTAGTTTGCTACTTTGTTGTCCATTTCTTATTTTAAGAGGGGTGGAAATGCTTTCATTTAATAATTACCTGATGACTTTTACTACCTGTTGGTACTTGAAAGGGCTACCAACTCTGCAATAACACACCCTCGATTTTCCATTTGGATGATGGGAGTCAGTTATATAATGGGAATAATGCTGTTTTTATCTCTTAAGCTAAACTAAACAACGGTGATTCTAGATAAAATCTTTCCTCACAGATAAGCTTTTTGAGTGCCCAGTTTGACTTTATAATTTCGTAACATTTGGTTACCCCCATGAGGTCTTTTGAAGGTTACATGGTTGTTTATACAGTGGTTAAAGTAAATGCATGACTACAAAAGCTTTGTTGTTGATTAAACAAGGATGTCATATGACAGTGTGGATTTTCTTTAGGTATTGTTGCGTTTAGCTGTGCTGAAAAACTAGATTTAAAGTAACAACTGACTACAGTGAAAATGTGTAATACTGTATTAATTTAATGTTTCCATGTACATCAATCTATTTGACAATATACCTATATGAATCATAACTAGAAGTATATGTCACTTTCTAAAATATAATTCTGGAAAAGTTTAAAAACAGTTTTTTTTTTTTGAAATTTAATTTTTGGTCTTATAGGTACTGAAAGAAGTTGTTACTTAAAGGAATCAGTGTGAAATTTTTGGTGAGGTGAATAGTCAAGCCCTAATTTATTTGAGTTTGCATAAATGAACTTTATTGGGTTATGCCATATTTATGGGGAAAATACAAAAGACTATCTCGTTACTCAATGGGTTGCAATTGTGTAATAAAATTTAATGACTTAAAAAAAAATAAAGTCCGTCCTATATTAAAATAAATCAGGGGCCTACTTTTTTGAACATAGAACCCAGCAAACAGTTATCAAGTGCTTCCTTACTATAAGCCAGGCATTGCACCAAGAGTTTAACATATATTTTATTTTTGTAGCATCTCACAGATGAGTGCTAAGATGCTTGTTTAACAGCTGGAGGAATTCAGGAAGAGAAAGGTGAGACCTTGTCAAGGCTGAAGACCTTAGAAGGTGGTGGGAGCAGCAGTGTGGACCTGCTCACATTCACTTAAACACTAGTCTACCTAGGCTTCTCTAGTATTACAAACGTATTCCCCCTTTTTTTTTATTTTTTTATTTTTTAGCGGTATGCGGACCTCTCACTGTTGTGGCCTCTGCCGTGGCGGAGCACGGGCTCCGGACGCGCAGGCCCAGCATGTGGGATCTTCCCAGACCAGGGCACGAACCGGTGTCCCCTGCATCGGCAGGTGGACTCTCAACCACTGCGCCACCAGGGAAGCCCGTGTTCCCCTTTTTATGAAGGTTTTTTCCCTGTGTAAATGAAATTTATCATTAATATTTTATTCTAGAATATAAATAAATAGTAGATGTGAACTAAGTAGATTACAAAATTTTAGGAATACAGGGACAAGTATGCCTTACTTACTTCCCTATATAAATCACAAATGCCTAGCATACAGTAGGCCAGTTAATTCATTTTTAAAATTCAATCAATTAAAATACATTTTTGTAGCATAGTGATATGAAAAAAAATTATACATGCATAATGATTTAAATTTTGTCTGTAAAACAGGCATTCACCATAAAGACATTTGGTGTTCTTGACTACTGATCTAGTTTCTTATATAATACGAGTGTCAGAGATTATAATGGTTTTATTCTCTTTCATTTGTGGTGCTGGATGCTGGTGAAAATAAGTCTCAAAATACCTCTAGATAGTTGTGATGTCTTACAAAAATGCTACCACAGAGGATTATAAATTTATATTAATAGTTGTGAGTAGGTGTCTAGAGTTTGACTTGGAGGATATAAATGAAAACTTTTTTTTCCCTGAACTTTTGTAGAAAGTTTTTCCTGAACTTTTGTTCAGATTCTTGATTTATTCTTAGCCTTAACTTGATGACAGAAACCTGGACTTGCTTTTTGTTTGTGCCATTTTTTAAATTTACCTCTGGTTGATTTCATCCTTAATGTCTTTCAGATAAGGATTTTTAAAAAATATTACTTTGATTTTTTTCTAGAATACCTTTTTTTTTTTTTGAGAATATCTTTTTAAAACCAGTCATCACAGAGGCAAGGAAATTGAGAGAGAAACTGGTGCACATATTTGCATTGAGGTAGGGAAAGTCTAACCTGGTATAGACAGTGGTCACACATGATGGATTCTAGCCCTCTAATAGTCATTCTTTAGCTATATTGTATTTCATTGAATCTAAGGTGCCATCAGATTTTAGATTCACCATTATTTTATGTACCACTAAAAGAAAAACACTGCCAATTAAACTAGTACACTGTTCTTAAATTTTTTTTATTGAGGCATAATTTACGTATGGTAAAATTTACTTAGTTTAATGTTTAGTGCTGCAAGTTTTGACAAACAAAGGCAGTCATAACACACCATCCCAACCACCATCAAAACTGAAATATAGAAAAATTCCTTACACAATGTATTACTACTTAGTTTTTATATTATATTTACTGAAGTTGAAAGGGATTTAAAATTTGACACATTTAATTGTATTATTTTTGTGCAATCATAAAAAGGAACATATAAACAAAAGAATTAAACATTTTTTTGTTAAACTTATTCATATTCTGAGTCTGATTCTTCTTTTGGACTCAGATTTGTCAGTGACTGTTATTTTACTCAGTCTTGTCCTCTGCAATCAAGAGCATGGAAGATGATACGGCACTTCTGGAAATATGTTCTACTGTTGCTCCTGGGATTTTCTTTCAAGTTGATTATTGTCTGTTACATAAGTTTTGGCTACCATTTTCTTTTTCTTTCTTTCTTTCTTTTTTTTAAAAAAAATATTTATTTATTTATTTGGTTGCGCCGGGTCTTAGTTGAGGCAGGCGGGCTCCTTGGTTGCGGCATGTGAACTCTTAGTTGCGGCATGCATGTGGGAACTAGTTCCCTGACAAGGGATTGAACCCAGGCCCCCCCCCCCACCTTGGGGGGGGGGAGTCTTAACCACTGTGCCACCAGGGAAGTCCCCACAGCTACCATTTTCTTATTTGACTAACTCTAGGTTTTGTTTTTTCCTCAACTGAGTATACTGTCACTGGAAGTTAAGCAACTTCTGTTCAAAGTCAGTAGGAACTTTCTTACAAATTGATGCTTGAAGACTGTATGTTAGTCTTGTTGGATGCATTAAGTCATTGGTCTCATCAGCTGTTTGTTACTTTCAAATATCTTCATCTTCTCCAAGAGCTTTGGTAGTTTGTTTTCCTTCTGTTGTTTTGCTTGTTTGGCAGTACCAGATGTGTAGCCGCAACAGTGCACATAATACTCTGGGGTTGATGGCAGCATGGATACCTGGAACCACATGTGGACGTTCCTGCATCATGACTGTCACCTGGCCAACAGCAAGTTTAAGATGCCAATTAGTATAAGACACAACTACAGTTCACACTGGTTAAAAGGTGAAAAAAAGTGTGGATTAGAATTGACAACATAGGGTTTTACGTCGACCATTACACATTTTTATGTGTGAGGAAATTAAGGTACACAATGATTAGTTTAGGGTCATAGAGCTCTTTGGGAGCAAAGCTGAAGCCAGACACTGGGTTTCTGTCTGCTAGTTTGAAGATCTTTTCATAATACCCCTGGGAGAGATGTTTTGATCTAACAGGAGGTTGGTGTGGTAGCAAACGTATTGGCTTGGTGGTCAGACAGATGGGTTGTTTGCATTCTCGTTCTGTGCTTATAAACCTGTGACTCTGGAAGTTATTTGCATTCCCTGTCTCATTTTTTTCTCATCTGAGAAATGGGATGATGATGATACCAACTTCAGAGAATTGTTACAACTAATGAATACTTGCATAAAAAATTTGACATATTTGCTTCTCTTTTTTAGAATTGAAAAAATATTATTCTCCTTTCTCCACACTTTCTTCCTTTGTATGAAATTAAACGTACTGTCCCAAAATGTATGGTTGATAACTCTTGAGACTTCTAAGTGTCTCTATCATCTTGTGAAATTCTGTGGTCCCGGCAGGTAAATGTTGTGGTATGACAGGAAAGTCCATGAGTTTGACATTGACATGAAATATACACTTGGTAATTCCTTCCTCGAGTCATGGCAGCTTCCTGATTCAGTAAGTGACTTTAACATAATACTGTTCAAATGTTTAAAGGATTTTATGTTGTTTTGCTCTCTATTTGGTTTTGAATAGTTAAGCACAGATGAACTTTAGAAGTTACAAAACATATTCAAATTTTCACCACCCAGAAATCATTTAGCATTTTAAAATTTTATCATCTTTTTTTAAGACAGAAGATATTACAGATAAAGCTAAAATCCCCTTTAACCACCACTCCTGTTCTAGTCACCTTCTAGAAGTGACCAATACCACATAATGGTGTATGTATTTCTGATCTAATTTTTATACTTATATAATTATAAGCAATATATTGAATGCTTTTATATTTTACTTAATTGGTGTATGCTTTTCACATATTTCTTTATTTTTCTTTATATTTCTTTTCAAATAACCTTTGTTTAGGATAGTTTTATTTTTTTAAAGCTCCCACTGTGAACCACATCTCTGATATCTGAATTCCATTTAGGGACCTGAATAAAATTCAACAATAAGAATTTTGAGCTTTGGTGATTTGGAGAATTATTAATTTTTAAAATCTGTTCATGGCATAGATAACAATAAAAAATTAACTTCAGTGTTAACCATCCAAAAAGTCAAATATTTTGATTTTAGGTGTTTCCTTTAATTGCTTTAAAATTCTTCTAGATTCTGTATTTTTATGACAGTCATAAATACTTCTATATTGCTACAGTCTTCATCAAAATTTTAATATCTACATCATATTTAGTTGCATTGCTGTGTCATTATTTAACTTACATGGCACATGATTCTTTACATAATTGCTTTTAGATTATATAACTTGGATTTTTAGAAATCAAGCTTTTTTAAAAACAAATTTTCCTGATAAATATTTGCTCTGGAAATATATGACATTCTTACATTTTTGGAACATTAACTGCTCCCCACCCCAAATTCAATTTTCAAATCTCTTCAGAAGGAAGATCTCGAATCGAATCCATCTCAAATATCAGAAAAGGAAAATATTCCATAGGCAAGCATCCAAAAATATGTTTATTTTCATTAGAAGTATAGGTAACAAAAAACTTATGATTAGAAGGTGACATAGATTTATGTTGAAATCTATAAAAATGAGTAATTCATTTTCCATATCCAAACATATTTTTATCTTTTGTACATGGGACGCTATATCTAGTGATATGAATTTGATTATTTTACTTTTTCTGAGATAACTAAAATTTTCTGAACATCTCAAAGTAAAATGAGATAGATGATTTTTTTTTTTTTTTTTTGGCGGTACTCGGGCCTCTCACTGTTGTGGCATCTCCCGTTGCGGAGCACAGGCTCCGGTCCGGTCACTGTTGTGGCATCTCCCGTTGCGGAGCACAGGCTCCGGACGCGCACACTCAGCGGCCATGGCTCATGGGCCCAGCCGCTCCGTGGCATGTGGGATCTTCCCGCTCCGGGGCACGAACCCGTGTCCCCCGCTTCGGCAGGCGGACTCTCAACCACTGCGCCACCAGGGAAGCCCGAGATAGATGATTTTTAATGAAATATTTGGCATTTATTTTAAAGACTCAACTTTTTTGTTAACATTGTTTACTAGAGAGTTTAAGTGAATGTTGCTAGAATTATGTATGATATGATTGTCATGTGAATATATTTATTGCATGAAATTTTGAGCTGAAGTGTGTAAAGGTACCTGTGTTTGAAAGTTTGTATATCATGATCAGAGCAACTCATAGTTCTAGAAAGATGCTGACTCGAGGCATTTCAAAAGTAATAAATAATTTTGTGGTATATTTAATTAGAATGATTATGATAGTCTTTAATTGGATGAGTTATTCAGATACTTAAAAAATTGTATATATCATTGAAGTTCAATCATATAACAATCTAGGAATATGCTGTGTCTTCTCTATTATAAATACATCAGTACATTACTGTATAAAGTTGATAATAAGTGACAGATCTCTGAATGAAAGAGTTGCAAGTTTGTTTTGCCACTATTTATGTTCTTTAAAGCCCCAAATATGAAATTTACTAATTGATAAAGTCCTTAGTAATTGATAACTTAGAGGTCAAATGTCATCTTGTCATTTCTCAATACTCTTGAGAATTGGCTATTAATTTTTGAAAGAACAATTCTGTAATTTTGAAGTATTTTACATTTACTTTGGGCAACTAATCCCTTAGAATTTTAGACCACAAAATTAGTTTTATATTAATCTTCTGATCATACGGGTGAAGAATAGAGATCCCCAGCATGACCTTCTCAGGAGCAAGAATTTTGCTGTCTAGGGAAATTTTATTATATAATGTAGGAATAATTCATCATCAGATTTGTTATTTAATAGTAAATATTTATTTCCTTTGTACATGGGTTTTTATACCACATGGTTTATATGAATGTTATTAAACATACCTACCAGAATATTAAAATACATAAACTGCATATATCTTTCAACTTTGTGGTTTCTATAGGAAGGTGGGAGGAGATTGCTGAAGGTTCTTTTCTTGAAATTCATCAAGTGTAAATTTTATTCAGATCCAATTGAAATGATGGAATTTATTCACTATGTCAACAAAACACTGTTTTAGACAAGATGAGAATATGAGCTACTTAATGTATTATTTTTTGAGGATGATGTAGTCTGATGACTAAAGAATTATAAGTATGGTGTAGTGCTGTTCTCTAAAGTAGGTACATTGAGACTATTTAGTGAACATTGTAGAAAGTACCACATTGTTTAGCTATAAAAAGAAACATTGTTCTTTCTTCTTAAGACTATATGAGTGGGGCAACAAACCAACTATTTCTGGTTGAAACAATTTCACTTAGTGATAGTCTCTTTCAAAGGCGGTGATATAGAAAACACTACACTAAAAATCCTGTGGACTTTTGTGCTCTATACTTAACACAAATTAAAAAAAAATGGTAGTATTTTATTGTTTCAATGTATTTAAGTACTTTAAAAATCCTTAACAATAAAGTACGTAAATACTTTAAAGTATTATACTAATCTTTAAATATTGGTTAAACTTACACTGTACTTTGGAAAACTAAACTGAGAACAAGGAAGTAAGTAAATAACATAAGGTCAGAGTAGCTAAAGCATATGTCACGAAGGTCGGGCATTTTTCTCAAAGGGCAGATGGTACTATTTGATTTCAAAAGCAAAGGCAGATGCTAGAAGTAGTGATTTAGGATTGTGGCGATAGACTGCTACAAGTGTGACACACTAACAGCAAGTTGTGATGACTGAAAGAAAGAGGCAGAAAAACTATTAGAACTAGATTCAAGGACTCTGCAGACCTTACCATGAGGGCCCATCCATATTGGTAAGCCCCTAAAGTGTTATGTAATCCAGCAAGCATAGAGCATCAAAAATAATATTTACCAAGTTAAGAGAGAC
Organism: Neophocaena asiaeorientalis asiaeorientalis; assembly: GCF_003031525.2. Classification (NCBI taxonomy): domain Eukaryota; kingdom Metazoa; phylum Chordata; class Mammalia; order Artiodactyla; family Phocoenidae; genus Neophocaena; species Neophocaena asiaeorientalis. The sequence continues at coordinate 2,072,635 of NW_020185336.1, forward strand.
CATAAGGCATCAAACTAAGGTATTATAAAATGTGCTTTTTATATTTAAGAAGGTTGTAAAACTAATTATAGACTGGGCCAGAAGGAGAACCTAGTTTATTTCCATGAGTATGAGCTGTACAGAGACATTCTTCAACCTAAAGATATTATTTAAAGCTCAAAGACCGCTTAACCACATGGAAATAATAATAAAATTCTCCTAAGCTCTTAGGGTAACAAAGAAGAAATCAAAATAACAGCTATAGACCATTAAGAAAACAATGCTAATATAATAGTAAGCTATATTCAGAAGCAAACACATATGTATTTTCATACTGTATTTTCATTATTAAACTGGAAAGTGTGAGAACATGAAGCAAGAACTTTAACTCATGATGCTAAAACAGAACAAATGAAAGCAGGAGGAAGTAAATGCATAAATAAGTAGGAATTAATGATTTAAGAAACACAGAATTGAAAAACTATGTAGGTTTTTGTGTGTGGGGGGGAGGGTGACACAGCTCTCCTGCCAATTTTATGAAAAGAACAAAAATGTTATAATAGATTCCAAGAGTTTTTAAGTTACATATAATAGATATGGTAGTAGGTTAGAAATTCCAGGTGAAATGGATGACTATCTAGAAAATATGTAAATTTTAAATCAAGAATTAGAGCTGTTGAATCAAACTGTTGTAGAGAAAAATATGAAAAATGTTATCAGAGGGCTATCCTCCAAAAGGCTCTGGGGTTAGTCAGGGAGGCAAGCTTATTTGGTCTTTTAAGGAAGAGATAACAGTCTTTAAAGATTTACAGAGCATAGAAAAAACTATGAAGTTTCTGAGTTTATTTTTATGTAGTGAACACATCTCGACAACATTTTACAAAGAAATCCCACAGAATGAAAGAAACCTCTCTTATGAGTATAGCTGTAAAAGATGCAAAATAAAATAATATTTAATAAGATAAATTTATCTGTCACTAAGTATGATTATTACCGGAATTCAAAAATGGCTTACTAGTATAAAGCTATATCTCACACCAATAAATCAAGGGAAAATCATGTTCAAGGTTGCATAGTTTATAAGTGGCAGACCTCCGTGTCAAACTCAGTTTTGTGGTGCAAAAGTTAGCTGGTCATTACCCATCCCTGGGAACTCACTCTTATTTCTCCTTACAAACTGAAATGCTTATCTTAGACTTCTTGGAGGTCATCTCCCTTGCCTTGTCTCCCAGTTTTATCTTCTCTCTCATGCTAAAATAACTCCAAGGCAAGAGGTGCACATCCTTCTGAGCCAGTGAATGTCCTTGACCTCATGGTTGTCCATTCATCCTGTGAATGTTTACTGAGCTCCCGCTCAGGACCAGCCACTGTGTTAGAATCTAGGGGGACGAAGGTCAGTAAGAGGGCTCCTGACTGGAAAGGTGCCTGGTCTATCAGTACTTCTCCATACTGTAACGAACTGTTTTTGAGAGGATGTGATTTTTTCCTTTTAATGGTCATTTTTATTCTATATTAGAAAATATTACCTATCAGTTCATGAGTTTGATATGTTATTGCTTAAAATAAAAGAAGTTAAATTGAGTAAAATATATAAATAAAACATTAATATTATACTAATATGGTGAAAACCTTGAAAGAAAATAAATATTGGGAAAGATTAGATAGTATAATTGGACAGCTCAGACAGAATAATATTCTTTATGGAAGTGAAGTGTGTGCCTTTATAACTTCTGCTTTATAGATGTATATAGTTATACATAATTATGTCCTCTAAAGAGATAAAGCATTGACTCTGGCCCTTCCGCCACTGAATAGCTCTTCTCAAAAGATGATGTAAAATTAAAAACTTAGAAACCTAGAAATGGAGGGATATAGATTAAACAATATGTATGTTAAGCTAATAGAAAACGTTCTAGTTAATGATGAAATATTAGCTTTATCACTGAAATCAAGAATGAGTCAAAGATGCCTGTTGTCATCAATACTATATACATCGTCAACTTTTTCCCTGAAAGTTCTAGATAGTGCCATTAAATCAGATATGGCAATGAGAGGTATACAAATTTCAAAAGAGTGTACTTTTTTCCCCTCCCTTTTTTCTTTCTCCACCCCCCCCCTTTGGTAAGTAAGCTATCTAACACCTAAGATAATCAAGGGAAAACATTTAAAACCAATGAAAAGGATTAGAAAGTTGTCTGGATGTGCAAGTTAATATACATACACCGGTTAGAACCATTAAAATTCAAAACACTGACAGCACCAAATGCTGGCAAGGATATAGAGCAATAGGAACTCTCATTCATTGCTGGTGGGAATGCAAAATAGTACAGCCACTTTGGAAGACAGGTGGGCAGTTTCTTACAACACGAAACATATTCTTAACTATACAATCCAGTCATCACACTCCTTGGTATATATGTTTCAAAATGAATTGAAACCTTATATCTACACAAAAACATTCACATTGATTGTTCGTATCAGCTTTATTCATAAATGCCAAAACTTGGAAGCAAACAAGATTTCTTTCAACAGGTGAATGGATAAACAAACTGGTATACCCATACAATGAAACTTTATTCAAGGATGAAAATAAATGAGTTATCAAGCCATGCACAGACATGGAGGAAACTTAAATGTAAATTGCTAAGTGAGAGAACCCAGCCTGAAAATACACACTGTATTATTCCAACTACACAACATTCTGAAAAAGGCAAAACAATGGAGACAGAAAAAAAAAAAAAATCAGTTGCTAGATGTCAGGGACGGGGGAAGAAGGAACGAATAAGTGGAACATGGGATTTTCAGGGCAGTGAAACTATTCTGTATGATGTAGTAATGATGGAAACATGTCATTAAATTTTTTGAAACCCATGGAACTGTACAACACAAAGAGTGAACCCTAAAGTAAACTACAGACTTTAATTAATAATTATCAGTATTGGTTCATCAGTTGTAACAACTGTACCACACTAATGCAAGATGTAAATAACGGGAATATGGGAGAGGGGAGGGGCACAGCGTATATGAGAACTCTTTGACCTGTCTGATCAATATTTCTATAAACCTAAAATTGTTCTTTATAAAAGTCTTCATTAAAAAATTTAATATGGAAAAATCTGCATCTTTGCCTCTTAGCCGTTTTAGTGCATCATCATCTTCCAAATCGGTGGCATCTCCGGAGGGGGGGGAGTAGGAAATGACTCACTGGTGTGAGAAAGAAAGTATTAGAACATTGTTAATATGTAATTTTAAAAGAAACAGAAGTTAATTTTTATTGGTATTTAACACGTGGATAGGCACTGAGGACAACACTCAGTGTGTGGGTCAGAGACTCTGTGTGTGGTGTTGGAGTCATGCTGTGGGAAGAGAGGGTGCGCCCGCTGAGCTGGGGGGCCACCTTGCCAGCCTCATGTGGTTATTACCTTTCATATTGCAATTTAAGTATGGGGTTTTGGAGGGCAGGTTATTTTCTGGGTTCTACAAAGAGGGACGGACAAATGGACAAAGAGGTGGACGTTTCTCCCTCTTTTCCAAACCCCTTTTCCATACCTTGATCTTTTCAGGAAAGCACTCTTCTGGGTATGGAAGTGGGGCCTAACTTAAGATCCTGTGTTTTTGTGCCTGGTGCTTCTTGGAGCTCTTGGCAGAAACTTGCAGCAGTAGGAGCTTCTTTAATTCCATTCTTTGAGGACACTTGGACTGTGGAGTTGAGTTTATGCTGCCTCAGTTAGAAATCTGTTTGCTCATAAAACTAAATATTAGTAGAGGTCAGGATCCCAGTAGTATATGGGGTGGGGAGGTGTGGCGATAGTTTTTTAATTGTTCGGGGATCGCTTTCCATGCGATTACTTTTCAGTTTTAGTGATCATGGTGCATGTCTCCTGATCCTTTGGATATTACCCTTCCTCCCTCCTTTTTTTTTTTTTTTTGCGGTACGCGGGCCTCTCACTGTTGTGGCCTCTCCCGTTGCGGAGCACAGGCTCCGGACGCGCAGGCTCAGCGGCCATGGCTCACGGGCCCAGCCGTTCCGCGGCACGTGGGATCTTCCTGGACTGGGGCACGAACCCGTGTCCCCTGCATCGGCAGGCGGACTCTCAACCACTGTGCCACCAGGGAAGCCCTTTCCTCCCTTCTTCAAGATAAAGTTTATCATGGGGAACGAATCCCCCTCCCTACAATATTGCAACCTTTAGTCATTGATTGAAGTGGCGATTTCTGTTCTTCAGAAAGGGATGGATCATTTAGCACTATTATATTGTCTGATTATTGTTTGATTTTGGACAATATCTATCATATCTTCCCTTAATAATTTCTCTGTTTGCTTCCCTTTCTCCTTTCCTTCCTGACTCTCTTATTTTAAGTTTGAGTTTGATTTTTAAATATTCCCAACTTGTTGATAGTAAATGTAACTGGATGTTTCTCAAGAGAATTGTAGAGACTTTTCAAAATACTTATATATCAAAATACTGGTATTTCGAGAATGAAACCTGTTAGTATTAAAATAAAACTATTTCAGAATTTTACTTTAATTTGTTGCAAGTTTCCCATAGCCTACATCCCTGAACATATTCGTGCTCTAACCCTCCCTCATGTCATCTGGTGGACCTTACTTGGAAAGTAAGTCAGTGTTGTCGGGTGAATGGTGCAGAGGAAGCTGAGCATACACCCTCCTCTTGACTTCAATAACCCCCATCCCTTGCCTTTTCCTGCTGTGCTGACCCAAGTGAACTCAGTCTTTCCACATTTAAATCATTCCCTGCCCCCACGTTTATTACTGGCAGATGCTCCCACGTGTTTGCATGCGTGAATTGTTAGAGCTTAGCCTTCGATGTAGAGGTACATGTTTGGTCTGTGGGATTTATGTTGGATATTCCTTTTTATTAGATGATACTTTATGGAATTATGATGAGTGTTCCCCACATGCCAGGTACTGTGCTGAGCACTGTGAGGTCTACAAAAATACAAGTCTTTTACTTTTTTTTTTTTTTAGATTCTTAACTTTAATTTCCCCACAGATATGCTTTTCTTTTTTGATTGGATGGTTAATGTCATCCATTTGTGAATGTTAATCTCCTGTTATTTAGTTGCTAAACTCTGTATTGCTAGATTCTAAGCTCAGATGAACTTTCACACTTACTTCAAGTGTAACTACAAAGAATCAGGAAAATACATTATTATTATGTTCTTTTTAATTTTCCTTTTGAATGCTCAAGAAATAAAATGTGGTTCAGATGACTAGCAGTGTCTGTGGGAGTTTATACTGTAGCCCAATCTCCCTTCAGCCTCTAGAGCCCATTTTTTTTGTTAGAAATGTATTGCGTGTTCACAGATAATGGAAATAAATGTGTCATTTATTTGTCCAGTTTCCTTCTCCTGTCATGGATATTTTTACTTTAAAATGGCATGGAGAAAGGAACAAGTCAAATATTATGTGGCCGTCTGGAAATAAATGTCCATTCTATAACATTTTTTTGATTAACATAGGTAAACTTCACATTAATTGGATGTACAGTTCCAGGAATTTTGGCTTATGCACAGATTCATGAAAACTCTGCCACAGTCAGGACACAGAACAGTTCTGTCCTTCCAGAGAAACTCTTCTTTGTAGTTACATCCTCCCCCATCACTGACCCTTGGTGACCACTGATCTGTCTTTCGCTATAGTTTGACTTTTTAAGAATGTCATAAAAATGGAATCATAAACTTTTGAGACCATCTGCTTTCACTTAACATACTGCCTTTGAGATTCATTCACTCTTTATGTGTATCAGTAGTTCTTTTTTTATTACTTAGTGTAGTATTACATAGTATGGCTGTACTACAGTGTGTTTATCCATTCACCCATTGAATGCCATTTGGGTTGCTTCCAGTTATGAGTCATTGTGAGTAGAACATTCACATACAGGTTTTTGTGTAAGCACTAAGTTTTCATTTCTCTGTGTCTAAGAAAGTGATTGCTGGGTCATGCGGTAAGTGTGTGTTTAACTTCATGAGAAACTTCCAAACCATTTTCCAGAGTGACTCTACCATTTTGCATTCTACCAACAATGCATCAGTTTTGTTTGCTTTGCATCCTCATCAACACTTGGTATTGTCCATATCTATTTTAGCCATTCTAATAGGTGTGTAGTGATCTCATTTTTTTTTTTTTTTTTTGCGATATGTGGGCCTCTCACTATTCTGGCCTCTCCCATTGTGGAGCACAGGCTCCAGACACGCAGGCTCAGCAGCCATAGCTCACTGGCCCAGCCACTCCTTGGCATGTGGGATCTTCCCGGACTGGGACACGAACCCATGTCCCCTGCATCGGCAGGCGGACTCTCAACCACTGTGCCACCAGGGAAGCCCTCATTTTGTTTTTAATCTACATTTCCCTAGTGGTGCTAGGTGTTGATAGACCTTCTGGTGTACTTATTTGCCTTTTGTTGATCCTCTTTAGTGAACTGTCTGTTTAAGCCCTTTGTTGATTTTTTTTTTTTTTTTTTTTTTTTTTTTTTTTTTTTTTTTTTTTTTAAAAGGTTTTTTTTTTTTTTTTTTTTTTATATTTTTTTTTTTTTTGTTGTTGTTGATTTTTTAAACAGGCTTATTTGTTTTCTTATTGCTGAATATTCAGTTATTTATATATTCTGGATATAAATTCTTTGTCTAATGTGAGTTGCAGATATTTTCTCCCTGACTATAGTTTGTCCTTTCATTCTCTTAAAGGTGTATTTTATAGGTCAAAAATTTCTTATTTCAATAAGGTCCAATTTGTCAATTTTTTTCTTTTATGGATTGTTCCTTGGTGTCTTATCTAAGAAGTTGTTGCCTAACCCCAGATCATGAAGCTATTCTCCTGTGTATGTTTTGTAAGCCTTAACTTTGTAATTAGAGCTATTATTTACCCTGAGTTAAGTTTTGTTTGTAATTAGAGCTTTCCTTTGTAATTAGAGCTATTATTTACCCTGAGTTAAGTTTTGTTTGTAATTAGAGCTTTCCTTTGTAATTAGAGCTATTATTTACCCTGAGTTAAGTTTTGTTTGTAATTAGAGCTTTCCTTTGTAATTAGAGCTATTATTTACCCTGAGTTAAGTTTTGTTATAGGTATAGAGTTTTTTGTTTGTTTGTTTTTTAGCATACATATGTCCAATTGTTCAAACATCATTTGTTGAAAAGACTATCCTCTGTCTATTGAATTTTAACCTATGTCAAAAATAAGTTCTTTATATTTGTGTGACTTTCTTTCTAGGCTCTCTATTGTGTTTTGTTGATCTATGTGTCTATCCATTTGTCAATACCACACTGTTTTGATTAGCTTTATAGTAAGATTGAAATCGAGTAGTATGGGTTCTCTAGCTTTCTCTTCTTTTTCAAATTGTTTCTATTCTCAGTCCTTTGCCTTCCTATGTATTTTACAATCAGCTTGTCTATAGCTGCAAAAATTCTGCTGGAGGATTTTTTTTTTTGAATTTTATTTATTTTCTTATATAGCAGGCTCTTATTAGTTATCCATTTTATACATATTAGTGTATATTGCCAATCTGCTGGAGTTTTGACTGGAATTGTGTTAAATATATGGATCAATTTGGGAAGAATGGACCTTTTTACTGTGTTGAGTCTTCTAATCCATGAACATTGTATGCCTCTCCATTTAGTTAGGTCTTCTCTGATTTCTTTTATCAGTGTCATGTAGGTTTCAGAATATAGATTCTGTATACATTTTGATGAAGTTATATCCACATAGTTCACTTTTGTGGTATTTTAAATTTTTTCTTGGCTATTATGTAGAAATATTTTTGATTTTTATGAGAGGAAATTTTTTTAACAACTTTATTGGAGTATAATTGCTTTACAATGGTGTGTTAGTTTCTGCTTTATAACAAACTGAATCAGTTATACATATACATATATCCCCATATCCCCTCCCTCTTGCGTCTCCCTCCCACCCTCCCTATCCCACCCCTCTAGGTGGTCACAAAGCACCAAGCTGATCTCCCTGTGCTATGCAGCTGCTTCCCACTAGCTATCTATTTTACGTTTGGTAGTGTATATATGTCCATGCCACTCTCTCACTTTGTTACAGCTTACCCTTCCCCCTCCCCATATCCTCAAGTCCATTCTCTAGTAGGTCTGTGTCTTTACTTTATTCCCGTCTTGCCCATAGGTTCTTCATGACCTTTTTTTTTTTTTAGATTTCACATATATGTGTTAGCATACGGTATTTGTTTTTCTCTATGAAAGGAAATTTTAAAAGATATTTTACTTTTTATTTCTGTGCATTAAGAGACCACTTTCCTGCTCCTTGACTCTGAACTACTGGGCTTCTCTTTGCATCTGTTGTCTGCTTCTGAGTTTTGGGCTGCCTTGAGTCCTGGCTGGGGTATACTGAAGGGAAAGAAATGGTTAATTCATCACCAGTTCAGTGGTACTTTGAATTCTGGTCTTCTTCAGTCCACTTGCTCCAGTTTACTCTGGGTCCTCAGATTGTTGCTTCATGCATTCCATCTAAGCTTTATATCTGTATTCTATTCGAGAGACAGGGTAGTGTGTGCTTACCTCATCTTTCCTGCACCTAGAACCAAGAACAATCTCTTTTGCAGTGACTGTAACTAAGTCTTTCTAATCACATATCAAATTTTGTTTGTTGGGCTTCCCTGGTGGCACAGTGGTTAAGAATCCACCTGCCAATGCAGGGGACAAGGGTTCGAGCCCTGGCCGGGAAGATCCCACATGCCACGGAGCGACTAAGCCCAAGTGCCACAACTACTAAAGCCTGTGCTCCTAGAGCCCGTGCTCTGCAACAAGAGAAGCCATTGCAATGAGAAGCCCGCACACCATAACTAAGAGTAGCTTCCGCTCACCACAACTAGAGAAAGCCCGCGTGCAGCAATGAAGACCCAATGCAGCCAAAAATAAATAAAATAAAATTTTTAAAAAGGATAGAAATTTATTTTAAAAAATTTTGTTTGTTATTATCAGGCAATCCACATATGTGTTGAGATCTTGTAACATTTCTCCCTTGTCTACTCCCTGTCAGGAAAATTACAGTACAACTCTTTTCTCAACTCTGAATACCCAACTCCTATTTATAGTCTTAAAGTATTTATTAAAGGAAAATAATAATTTTTGGTTTGAGTAATTGGAGTTGAATATGTGATGTCAGAGTAACATATTTATGACAATTTTCCTTAAAGAAGAGAAGTCATGAAAAATTATGTTTGAGCTATTTAAGACTGATTCTGCTGCCAGCCTTGGCAAACTTTAGAGAGGATTGGAGAATTGATATTTAAAAAACAAATCTTTGTGTATGAAACAAATTGTGGGAAATCTGTTACACATTTAAAATTTTTATACAAATGATGATGAGATGTAGAGGCGGGTATTTTAAAGAGGGAATAAACTTCCTTAATTTGCCTAGGAGTCTCAGATTTTGTTTTTTTATTCACTGCTGATTTATCCACTCAGAAATTCTGTAGTGAGAGCCTTGACAATTTTTGTGTTGAAATTAGGGCAAATACATTTTCTTTTAAATTTGTTGACCACTTACGTGTTTAAAGTTTGCTTTAGGTATACTAAGCACAAGCCAATATAACCATAGATTTCTGACCTTATCTCCAGTAATAACTGATCCTTTCAATGTAAATTTTAATAATTCTGTAGCCAAGCATAATCATTTAGTAGTAAAATTATGTAGTTTCAGTTTCAATCTGGTTTCCCCAGAAATTGAAACTACTTAGTAACATTTGTATCTGTTAGAAGACCTCTTGCTTGGCGAAAAGGGTAACAAAAGAGAGGTCACGGGCTTCCCTGGTGACGCAGTGGTTGAGAGTCCGCCTGCCGATGCAGGGAACACGTGTTCGTGCCCCGGTCCGGGAAGATCCCACGTGCCGCGGAGCGGCTGGGCCCGTGAGCCATGGCCGCTGAGCCTGCGTGTCTGGAGCCTGTGCTCCGCAACGGGAGAGGCCACAACAGTGAGAGGCCCGCGTGCCGCAAAAAACAAAAACAAACAAACAAAAAAAAAGGTCACTTGTTTCGTAGAGGAAGAAGGTACTCACTGGCTTTTTCAAAAGTGGGCACAGTGTCCTCCATATTCCCTCCCATTTTTCTTGGAAGAAAAATGTATCTTAGTTCAAAAAAATATAATCAGAGTGTCTTGAAAACACAAGCTGACAAAATATTTCAGTTATGCTTCATTTTGATGAAGGATAGACATCCGAAGGGAGGAAGGGGAAGATGGTCATGGTGAAATGAAAGAGCATAAACTCCGGGATCAGAAAGATTCCACCGAGGATTTATTTGGACATTTTTGTCTCTCAGGTGAGCTCATGAAGGTTTCAGACTGATAAGAAGTTGCTGCAGGAAGAGGCAGCAAGATCATGGGGGATGATGTTCTGTGCCCCTGGCTGGGGCAGGGTCTACCAGATGTCTCTCCCTGTGGACCCCCCCCCCTCCCCCTGCCT
>NW_020185336.1:2083409-2111378 GCF_003031525.2 Neophocaena asiaeorientalis asiaeorientalis
TAACCCCAGCCCAGGCCAGGAATTCCAGGAAGTCCTTTCCTCTTCAATGTCCCAGTGCCCTCCATACGAAAGCTTAACATCATGCCTACTTTAAAGGAGGGATGAGTAAAGGAATTCCGTTGTTTAGCTCAAGGCGTACATTGAAGCATTTGGAACTGAGAGACAGTAAACTGTTAACTGACACAGCATCTGTTGTGAGGGATTATGCCAACATATCAAATCTAGAAATTATGCAGAATGTGAACTTGGGTACTCATTTGGCCTTGCATGCAATTTTCTGTCTTCTGAAGGAATGAATTATAAAACTTATGACAACTGAAATCATACCAATGGTATATGAAAGACTTGCTGAACTTTGATCATAACATCCCTTAAATCTTCTGGAAGCTGTTGAGTTTGCATCAGCTGGTCTCAAGTTAATCGTGGTTGTCTTGTTTGTCGAGGGTGTTTCGGGCTGTAGTTAAAGGGTAGAAGTTTGCGGGTCCATCTTTCCCCCTCTGATACCCCTTATCACCCCCTCTCCCAGCTTGCCTGGCAGATTTCAGCCAGCAGGGACCCAGCATTGCCTAGCTTGGTAATGCCTGCACATGAAAGGACTTTCAGTTACATTGATATTTTACCTGTGACTGATGACATCAGCAAAATTCCTAGAAGCAATGCCTCATTTTCCTTCTAGCCTTGTGAATAGCATTGACTTTTAGAACGTTTATGGGCAATTCTAGATGTGAAAGGATTTCAATTAATTTTTTTTCCGTCAGACAGTTTTATTAACTAAACACCTTCTCTTCTTTTTGGAAGGCCAGCAACTCCATCTGTCATCACACACCATAAAATTTTATGAGATTGGTTACCTGGGCAGAAACCCAACCTCTTTTTAAGGTTTTTATTAATTATAATAAGTTTATGTTACTATTACTTTATTAGAAATATCCATTCTAGAAAGCTAGAAGATATTAATAAGCAAAAGTAAGGTAAAGTGACATTCTCTTACCCAGAGATTATTTACCCTTCAAGGTGTAGAATTCAAAATCTGTTCATGCCCATACACTTTTGTTTTTACCCAAATGAAATGCTGTTCATGCTGGTTTATCAACTGCTTTTTTTTTTTTTTTTCCTGTTAATGCTCTTCACATTTCCATGTCAATACATTTTCATTTTATGTATTACCCAGTCCATTCTCACATTGGCTCAGTTGCCTCTAACACATTTATAGGTACTTTGTTCTAATTAGGATCTACTCTGGGGCTTTGCTGTGCATCTGGTTATGTCCTGTAAACTTCTAAAGTCATGACGTTGACTTTTGAAAGGACCAGGCCATTTGTCCTACAAAATATTGCGTTTTCTGGATTTTTCTGTTGTTTCCTTGTGGTGGTGTTAGCTTGTTCTTAAATCCCTCTATATGGGACAGTTAGATCTAGGCAACATGGACTGAAGTTAAATGGTGTTTGACTAGAATATACTGTAGATGGCATCATATATTTCATAACATGTCACATCAGGAGGCACAAGCTCAGGCTCAATTTTCTTAGAGCGCAGACCTAGAGAGAGTTAATTTAACTGGGAGGTGGTAATTGGGCAATTTATCCACTCCAGGTACAAGAAGGGTTTGGAAGGTATTTGCATGGTAAGTTTAATAAAATACAATGAGTCAATGGAAATGATGAGTAGTAAAATACCATGAAGAAATTTAAGTGGCATTCAATTCACTTTAATTTGCTAAACCCTGAGGGAATTGCATATTTTTATCAGAAGTAAAAAATATGCTTTTTCTATCTGTGTATGTGTATAATATGCATAATATTCCTCTTCTGTTGAAGACTTTTCGGTGTGTATCCTTTTAGCCTTGTGAGTGCTTCAAAGTACTGTGTCACTTTAAAAAAAAATTAAAGTTCTCCTTTTAGCATGCTGTTATAAAGGAGTAACTTTAAAAGAAGCATCTAGGGTAGTTTCCCTTTCAAAATAAACATATTTGATTACTTGATATGTGGAAGCAACTTTTCCCTAGAGATGAAGATGAGAAGAGTCCTAGAAGGAAGTGGGCTTAGTGAAGACTGGTAACTGTGATAAGTATTTCTCACAATTCACTTTTGTTTGTATTGGCTCTTGCTGTTGGCATTGACTTAGGAGGCTCAAAAATTCATATCCTTGGCTTTTCTGAACAATACCGGGTCTTAAATACTAGTACTCGTTGGGTGGGGAAAGGATTTGTGAGTTTAACAATGTCTTTTGCTTTTATGTATAAATGGTATTGACTTAAGAAGAAAACACTAGAGCAACCCAAGGCAGGGAGGGTGGAGAAAGGGGTGGGGTGCAAGGGGATGTATTTGAACCATCACACTTTGTGTAGGGAGATGAAGTTCCCTTGTGATTCCTGGGGAGTTTAAGTACCTGTGCCGTGTATGTACTGAGCCCCACTTAGTCCTATTCTTTCTCCTCCCTTCGTCTCTGACTGCATTGTTCAGGGGTGTACCCCTGACTCAACAATGGAATTTGCCAAATGGTATGAAGTTTGCTGGATCATCACTGTGCCTGAAGTAAAGGGTCACTGAAATGTCAGAATTCTAAGTATGGCATTGTACGATTTTTAAGGACGTCTGCATTTCCCTCACCTGATTTTTGTCTTCCCTACCCACCTCACCCCATGCCCTCCCCCAAATCACCTTAAATGAACTTGTATCTGTATACTTCTGAAAATCCTTACCAGGACTGCCCCCAGGTGTAAGATGCCTCTCAAACTCGAAGACATTCCTTCTACTCTTCATACGTAGCATTTAGATGAGTGCAATTTTCTTTTATCTTACATCTATGGAATGATTTAGGTACCACTATGGCCAGGATACAGATGAGAAGGCTGTGGCTCAACTTCAGTTTTGAGGTTTGGATTTTTCCTTTTAAGCAGTTGGCACATTAAAAAGGCAGACAATTCTTTTGCTTAACAAAGAGTTCTGCTGTTACTTCCTTCAAATTCATTCTTCCTCTTCTAAGTATATGTGGCCTGGTGATTATAAATAGAAAACCATATGATTTGGGGGGCCTATGATTGAGTAATTAAATAACTTATGTAAAAGTTGTTTAACTATCATGTAAAACTTTTCATAATATGAATTTTAAAACACACACACACACAAATCTTTAATTTGTAATTGAAAACTGCCTTTATAATGAATGACCCTAATGATGTTCATACTTCGTGCTTTATAAAGGAAAATACTTACGGTCTTATTGATTTTTCTGATGAGTAAAATGGTACTAACCTCAGCCTGCTATAAATAGGCACTGTACTTGGTTTTGAATTGCTGAATGGTTTCTCGTACAAATGTCTTTCTTATTCTATGAAATACTAGGATTCTTTTTTCCTTTTTATTTCTCATCACATGTACACCCATTAATATTGGAAGGGAATTTCACGTAGAACTTAACATGGAAGCTATAAAAACAAAAATCTGTCAAAGTACAGCATGTTTCCTGGTCACTAGTGATTTGAGTCATAAGGATCCATGCAAAAACAAAGAATTAATTAGGGTCAAACATTATCATAAAAGTCTCTCATTTGTTTTCCTCTAGAATTTTCTGGCAAAATAAAATGTATGTCAAAATTACGCAAAAATACTTGAAATTAAGTCTTGTTAGCTAAAATATATCACATTTGTAAAAGATTCAGTTTTGATAGTGCTGGAAATCTAAGATGGTATAAATCCCTTCTTTCTTAGTTTTATATTTTGAAGAAAAGGCCAAAACCTTTCTTTTATAAACCACTATCATGTAGCAGGGTTTTGTTCCAGCTGAAAAAAATTTTCTGTTTATTTCTACAATATAAATAGTGTGCGAGTCACCCCAGAAAGGGATATACTGGGTATTTCAGAGACCTGAATCATAATCTACTTGGGGGTAGGTCTGGCTCACAAGGGTAAATTTAAGAGTTTCTGCCCTTTGCTGCTGGGGTGGGGGGCGCGTCTAGGAGCATATTATCTCTGGACTGCTTTTGGAATTAAGGGGCACAAGATAAAGTTGGTGATTCTTTTTACCCTAGGCTGAGTAGTGATCCCTGATTGGAAATTCAGTGGAGTTTCGTGGTAAGAATGTTTATGGGTGGGAACTACAGGGTGTGTCTTCCCATGGAACGTCCACTCCAAGGAGAGGTCTGGAGTATTGTAGGCCATGGAAGGGATTAACCCTGGGGTGGGGCAGCAGTAGGTCACTTAATCTTCCCCATACTGATTTTCGGGCAGGAGTTTTTGAAGGGTAGGATCTTCACAGATAAAGAGTATGTGCTTAAAAGTGTTCTCTCCATATACACAGCATTAGTAAAAAAAAAAAAGGATGTTTCAAAACTTTAAGTATTCCTAGAAGTCTTATTGAGCCAAAAGAACTTTTAAGTGACTTGAAAAGGGAATTTCCCCCCCCCTTATGGCATCTAGTGCTTGTTAAGGTACTTTACATATGCAATTTTAATACATAGTGTTTAGCAGTGTTTCTGTGTGGTTGGTACTGAGCTATTTGAACGTTGAGGAAACTGAGGCCCAAGGTCACATAGTGAGTAAAGGAGCCGGAATTCGGCCCTAGGTATTAACTTGTGTTATATGTTTCTTAGTCATGATGCTTTGTAAAAAGCTGACCATTTTTAGTTATGAGATAACCAAGACCCTAACTCTTCTTTCAGGAGCAAATGGGAAATTGGTTTGGGAAGTGGTTCTACTCCTTACTTAAGACAGCCTCTCTTATGCGTTTATCAAAGGAGGATTTGGATTAAAAAAATAAAATAATTGAGCACTTATATATATTTTGTCCCCACTGTGCAACCCGCTTCAGTGCCTGCAGCCTACAGGCAGAAGCCGGGCAATGGTTCCGAGCCAGTTTTGCTCCAGCATGGGACACTGTGTGAGGCCCAGGGGGATGGGCCTGCCATAAATCCAAACCCATGCATAGCACTTATCTTTTTAAATATCTTAATACAAATGTGTAGTATCAGTTTTCAGTTTCAGAACATAAAAGAAAACCTAGCAGTTTTAAATAGAAGAGAAGGGAATGATATTGATAAAAGTGTTGGCAGTTAAGAGCAGCAGGACCTAGGCTAGGCCTTTAGGTGTGTTAATGCCTTTTATCTGGCCTGGCAGGGGCACTGCTGCTTCTACTACAGTCAGGAAGGTGGAGAAGCTGCCCTTAGAGTATCGCTGTGATGCAGAAAGAAAAAAAAAAGTGTCCCATCCATGCTTTGTTTTTTTATACCCATGAGATTAGTTACTGGACAAAGGAGTGCTGTGGCAGCAAAACCCAGCGTCTCACAACCTTGCTTAGCTCACTTTCTTCTTCCTAATCTCGTGCCTGCATATCTAATTTGTAGACCCGTGGTCGCAAGGGAGCCTGGAAAAAGAAACGTGTAGGGTTTTGGCCTCTGTCATAAAGGAAGGTACACAGGAAGGACATTGGTATGGACATTGAGCTCCAGTCCACTATATCCATCCTACCATTAGTACCATTAAAAAAGAATCATGGCGATGGAGGAGACCTGGCTTTGTTTTCCATGACCACATTTCCTGACCTTCCTCACCTCTGACCCTCATTAAAATATCACCTTGGGCCTTTCTGGTCCTATGTCCTGTGGAAGATTTTCCAATCTTTCCAGTGTTTTGAGGGAGTATATATATAGTTGACAAGATATTTTCTTCTAACAGTAATTTAATTTCTGAGAAACTGCCATCATGATACGTTAGCAGCTTCTAGATATAATCTGTTTGCTGTTAGGATGAGTGTTCCTTTTTTTTGCTTCCAGTTTTATTGAGATACAGTTGACATATAGCACTTTATAAGTTTAAGGTGTACAGCGTAATGATTTGACTTACATACATCACGAAATGATGACCACCGTAAGTTTAGTGAGCATCCAGTAATCTCATTTAAAAAACAGTTTTTTCCTTGTGGTGAGAACACTTGGGATTTGATCTCAACTTTCATATATAACATAGAGCAGTCTTAATTATACTGATTATACTGTACATCACATCCCTAGTACTTTTTTATCGTATAACTGGAAGTTTGTACCTTTTGACCACCTTCATTCAGGTGAATAAATACTTTTAAAATAAATATTTGATTAATATGTGCAGTTATACTTTTTTTAAAAACATTTTTAGGAGGTTGGATATTATAGCAAATGGAGCAAGGGATGCTGGAGCTAAACTCTAGTTCTTAATCCCAAAGTACCAGAAAAAAGTAGTTAGTGATATAACTCTGGGAGAGTATTCAGCAGAGTACTTTTTCAAAGGTAAGCTGCAGAGAATAAAGTGTGTGTGTACAATATAAACTTATGTATTTATATATACCTTATTTCTGGATGGAAAGTAATTTAGATGTGGATTTTCCTGGAGATTTCTGATGGGAGTTATCTTTTGGAGAGCACATTATAAGGCAATAGTTCAAGTTATGCAAAAGTGTGGAAAGGAAGGAAGTTATTTCTAAGCTAAAATTGTGTCTTTTGGCATTGTTTTTAGTTCAGGTGCCTAAAACTGTCAAAAGCTGAATTGGCTTCTAGAGAGAAGTAGTGTCCCCCAAAACTTTCCCTCAGTGACCGTTGCTGTGTTATGTAAACCATGTTTCCTTTTCTGGAGGTCCTTGTGTAGTCTTTCCAGTTTTTTATTTACTGATCTTCTTAAAAGTTTTTATGCTTAGTGAGCAAATATAAGATACCAGTTTCTAAGCTAAGAGAAAAAATTGAGGAAGGAGTCTTTGGTTCATGTTTAATTATAGAGAATTTGTATTCATATTTTTATCTTGATATTTGTATTTTTATCGCCTTCATCTGTTTCCTCTCAATGCATTTGAGTATAAGAAAAAAAAGAAAAAAAGCACAACTGGTAAGCTAAAAAAACCAGCTGGCTGTTTTGGAAGTGTTCATGGTTATGTAATTGGCCCAATATGTATAAAACGTCCATCAACTTAAGGGCAGGAAAGTAAGTAGTAATCTTAGCTGAGCATTATCCAGTTACACTCAATTATTACTTATTTTGGAAAACGTCCTGTAAAAGGGGTAATTGCAGAGAGAATATCTGCAATTACAATCTAGATTTTGATGTGAGAAATAGGCTTGCTGATTATAGGTTTTCAGGTAGGTATTTAAGTAGTAATTAAATTAATCTTCTCACCTATTCTGAAATCTGAATAGAAATAATACAATGCTAAAAATATAGAGACTTTTGAGAATTAAGGGATTGGCTAAGTATTCAGCTGTACCCTCTGAACCTCTCTACTCAGGGATAAACACGTTACACACCTCCCTCTGCTTGTCCATGTTATTCATGCCCTTCAAGAACATTGTGTTTCCTTTGAAAGAGAGTCATTCTCCTAAGCACAGAGGTAATACCAATACTAGCTTTTCCCTGTGCCCTGTTTTTGCTTTATATTCTATACTCTTGCCAGAGGGGATGTAAAAAATCAAGAATCTTACTGCCTTAGAGATTGATACCAATTCTCACTACTTTGGAGATTGATACTGTCTGGCCAAACACTCTTGGCCATGTAAACCATGTTTTCTTTTCTGGAGTTCCTTGTGTAGTCTTTCCATCTTTTTTCTTTACTTATCTTCTTAAAAGTTTTTATGCTTAGTAAAATAATAAGATACCAGTTTATAAGTTAACAGAAAAATAGCTGCCCTTCCCCTGCCGTTTTTTCTCAGTCGCTCTAAACTGTCATCATGATCTCTATTAAGATGGAGTATTTGACTCATCCAGTACCCTATCTTAATGTTTTGTGTGTGTGTTTTTTTAAATTTTAAAAACAAAAACAAAAGCCCCCTCTCTTGTGGTCCTGCCAACTATCTCCCTTGTTGCTACTGGAATTAGCATACCTCTGAAATGATAAAGTCAGAAATTTCACTCACTCTACAGATTCTTTTTAAATTTTTATTCATTTGTTTATTTATTTTTGGCTGCATTGGGTCTTCATTGCTGCGCACGAGCTTTCTCTAGTTGTGAGCGGGGGCTACCCTTTATTGTGGTGTGTGGGCCTCTCACTGCAGTGGCTTCTCTGTTGTTGTGGAGCACGGACTCTAGGTGCGTGGGCTTCAGTAGTTGTGGCTCGCAGGCTCAGTAGTTGTGGCTCGCAGGCTTGGTAGCTGTGGCGCACGGGCTTAGTTGCTCCGTGGCATGTGGGATCTTCCTGGACCAGGGCTCGAACCCGTGTCCCCTGCATTGGCAGGCAGATTCTTTTTTTTTTTTTTTTTTTTTGGAGGTACGTGGGCCCCTCACTGTCGTGGCCTCTCCCGCTGCAGAGCACAGGCTCTGGACACGCAGACTTCGTGGCCATGGCTCACAGGCCCAGCCGCTCCGGGGCACGAACCCGCATCCCCTGCATCAGCAGGTGGACTCTCAACCACTGCACCACCAGGGAAGCCCGGCAGGCGGATTCTTAACCACTGCGCCACCAGGGAAGTCCTCTACAGAGTCTTATCCTCCTCTCTTTCCTACTAAAGCCATTCTACTACTCTTTACATCTCTTCTTATATGTTTTTAGTTATCTGGCTTCTTATGCATTTATTTCTTTGTTCTGTCTAACCTCCCAGGTCAGTCATTTAAACTGCCTTCAATAGCCAACTCAGTTTCAAGTTTTCTTTTCTCCCTAGACAAACTTTGGCTCAACATGCCACCAACCGTAAACCTGAATCAGCCGAAATTATAATATCCCTCTTTTCAGTCCTCCAGCTAGTGGGTGCTACTGGAGGGAGAAAGTGGGCCTGGATAACCTGGTGGCAGATTCTCTGCATATATCTCATGTAATTTTCTGAACCTCCATGGAAGTTACTGTTATCTTTTTCTACATTTAAAAAAAAAAGAAAAAAAGAAGAAGAAGAAGATGCCAAGTTGATTTGAATCCAGGCCTTCTGATGCATGATAGTTCAATAGATGCAGTAGTTCCAAATGTCACATCTGCACATCAATCTTTCTTGGGGAGGAAAGTCTCTCTTCCCCTGATTGTCAAAAAAGACTCCTGGGCTTCACTATGGGTCAGCTTTAAGCCATGGTCTTCATAGCAATTCCTATGACCAGAGTAATGCCAGCCTCCAGTTGGTTTGGGCTTGAATTATTGTCAATCACAGTAGTAAGGTTGTGAGATTTTTGCCGCTTCTTTTAGGCCATTAGGGCCCACTTATGTGGCTAGCTTATGGAAATCACCACCCGCTAGTCACCAGAACTGCTAAACTGTACAAGAAGTATGAAATAGATATTGAGGAAGCAACTGACAAGAGTCTATTATGGTGGCTGTTATTTTTATTCCCTATAATGAAAGGGCTTCTTACACTTTCAAATTCTAATAGTTTATTTCAGATTTTGTTACAGAAATTAAGACTAAATCATAAGAGAGGAACATCTGAAATCAATAATAGAACAATTTTGTGGGGTTTACTTTCTCCAGAAGCCTCATATGGGTCTAGGGAAAGTTTTTTTTTTTTTAATTTATTTATTTATTTTTATTTTTGGTTGCCTTGGGTCTTTGTTGCTGCGCGCGGGCTTTTTCTAGTTGCGGCGAGTGGGAGCTACTCTTTGTTGCGGTGCGTGGTCTTCTCATTGGGTGGCTTCTCTTGTTGCGGAGCACAGGCTCTAGGCGCACGGGCTTCAGTAGTTGTGGCACTCGGGCTCAGTAGCTGTGGCTCACGGGCTGTAGAGCGCAGGCTCAGTAGTTGTGGCACAGCGGCTTAGTTGCTCCGCGGCATGTAGTATCTTCCCGGACCGCGGCTCAAACCCGTGCTCCCTGCATTGGTAGGTGGATTCTTAACCACTGCACCACCAGGGAAGCCCATGTGTTCAAATACTCTTGATTTATTTCTCCATGCAGCAAGGACAACTTTGTTAACTAGAATTATTTTTATACTTAGAAAAACTGTAAATTGAACTTAAGACATAATATTCATCTGAAAAGTTAGATGTATTATCTTTTAAATGTCACTGCTTCATTCAGTCCCTTTATTACCATTAGCTTCCTATTTTATACATGGCTGGTGTAAAAAGTCCGCCTTTTGGGGAGAGGGGGTTAGGATTTCCTCTAGCTATGTTTTTATTTATTTATTATTATTATTATTATTTTGCGGTACATGGGCCTCTCACCGCCGCGGCCTCTCCCGTTGCGGAGCACAGGCTCCGGACGCACAGGCTCAGCGGCCATGGCTCACGGGCCCAGCCGCTCCATGGCATGTGGGATCTTCCCGGATCGGGACACGAACCCGTGTCCCTTGCATCGGCAGGCGAACTCTCAACCACTGCGCCACCAGGGAAGCCCCTGTAGCTATGTTTTAATTGAGGAAGACCTCAGCTGTTGTCCATATATCAGCTTCCTATTTTCTTCCTGGAGAATAAGCCTCAGATGTTATTTTTCCTTTCTTGGGCTCAAACACCACTGAAAACACCCCAGCGAGTAGATAGCATAGTTAAATGATGACTGGAAATTCTGTACAAGGTTTATTTTTGCTACCATAGCAACTACTAGCAGTTGCATTGCCTCTCACTTTTGGATCTCCTAGCGCACATGAAAACGTTTGGTGTAACTTCCCCTGCTGGAAGTTGTGGCTCTCTCCCTGTTTCATCATAAAGAGCTATTGTTCTTTTTCCTTTAAGAAAACAAAACAAACAAAAACACAAACAAAAAAACCCAACTCTAAATCTTTGACTACTTCAATTCATTCATGAGGGTCTCTAGAAGTTTTCTCATGAATGTCTAAATACCCTTATTTTTATATCCATTTACTTTTTATATTCATCATTTTAAAAATCATTTATTGACCCTTCTGGTACCAATGAAATTGAAAAATGAAAATGACAAATTTCCTGCCCTAAAGGAATCCACAGTGTAGGAAGGGAAACAGATAAATGCTTCCTAAGTATCATATAGAGCTTTTGCACTCTGATTACTTGTGAATGTCCTCTGCTAAGTGCTTAGTGAACACAGGGCAGGGGGCTAGAATGTTCCACTGGGAGGAAGGGGGATGGGTTAGGGATGTCTTCTCAGAGGGATTAACATTAGAACTGGCTTGTTAGGGACTTCCCTGGCGGTCCAGTGGTTAAGACCCCGCACTTCTACTGCAGGGGGTATGAGTTCCATCCCTGGTCAGGGAACTAAGATCCTGCATGCTGCATGATGAACTGGCAAAAAAAAAAAAAAAAAAGGACTGGCCTTTTAGAGAGAAGCAGTGCTTTGGACAATGGATGTGCACACATCACCAAAGGAATTCATGGAAGCAGCCATGCAAAATAATTATATATGTGGACACCTTCTATATGCTTTAGCAGTGTGTAAGGAACTTGGGAGGACTAAAGAGATATCTATGAATTATTTTGAAAGAATGGAACTTAAAATTTAGTTAGAGATACAAAATACAGACCTGAAAATAGAACAGTAAGACAATCTAGGATTATAAGTATTGTCAAGTGTTTATGGTGTGGCTTCTGCATCTGTGCCTGTGGGGATAGCACTCCCTTCTTCAAGGGTCTTAAAGTGTATTTGAGAATATAAAACACACATAAATGAAACTTTAGCATTTTAGTCAGTCCATAAAATTAATATGAATGAAATTAGAGATCAGTGCTGTGAGCACTATGAAATGAGAGAAACCATCATGAGTTGAGGAGAGAAAAGAATCCTGAGAAGGTTACAGTGGTCCACTTGGACCTGCTGCTTCTCTTCTTCATGGCCTAGTTTGGCGCCTAGAAAGAGTGTAACAATATCCACTCCCATCAGTAGTGTTTGATGGTTTGAACTTCATTCTTACCTCTTGCTGCAAGATTAGAATGTCTGATGCCATTATCTCTTAATCTTTGATGTGCTTGGAATGTCTGGGATGGAGGAAGAGATTTTAGTGTTTGGTTCTGGCCAGCCCAGCCAGGGCACGTGTTTCTGACACTGATTAACTGGATGGCCTTTTTCAGGGCCACAGCCCACAACCTGAGAGGTATGCACCCTGCCTTTCTGAGAGACCTGTGGAATGTTGGCATCTATTGTTGGATTATTGCTGTGGAAGTCCAAAAATACATAGTCGTCATACTCACATACTAATCTTACCTTTGTATAATATAAGAAAAAAATGTTGGAAAGTGACAATTTACTGAACTATTGATAACTTTTTAAAAATAAATTTATTTTATTTACTTTAGTTTTGGCTGCATTGGGTCTTCGTTACTGTGTGCAGGCTTTCTCTAGTTGGGGTGAGTGGGGGCTACTCTTCATTGCGGTGCGCGGGCTTCTCATTGCGGTGGCTTCTCTTGTTGCGCAGTGCGGGTTCTAGAGAGCACAGGCTCAGTAGTTGTGGTGCACGAGCTTAGTTGCTCCGTGGCTTGTGGGATCTTCCCGGACCAGGGATCGAACCCGTGTCCCCTGCATTGGCAGGCAGATTCTCAACCACTGCACCACCAGGGAAGCCCAACTATCGATAACATTTTAAACCTAGCCATTTTATTTTAAATATAACTTTCTTTGGGAAGTTATAATTTTCTAGGAGATAAAACTTATACTTGCAATAGATTTTCTTACTATTTCAAACATTCTAATATGTTCAACTTTTGTTAAACATTATGATTAAGTGGTATATTAATAGACATGTTACCTTTATATCCTAATTGCTGTTATGAAGTGTAAATCTTTCATCAGAAATCTACTTGTTATGTTAATAGCAGTCTTAAAATATCTGGCTGGTTTTTTTAAATTGTGATAGAATACACATAACATAAAATTTACCATTTTAACTATTTTAATGTGTATAATATAGTAGCATTTAATACATGTACAGTGTTGTGCAACCATAACTATCCAGTTCCAGAACATTCATCATCATCCCCAAAAGGAAACCCATACCCATTAAGCAGTCACTCCACATCCTCCCTCCCCAGCTCCCGGCAATCACTAATCTGTTTTCTGTTTGGTTTTTGATGTATATACTTCGATGTCATAGCTTGCAAAATAATGGAAATACTCTGGTTTGATCCTTATTGCTCAGTTTATATAGTGGTATAATAAAACTTTTCAGTTTGTTAGACTGATTTTCTGATCAGGTGAGTATTTTTTTAAAAAATACATTAACGGGAATTCCCTGGTGGTCCAGTGGTTAGGACTCCATACTTTCATTGCCAAGGGCGCCTGTTTGATCCCTGGTTGGGGAACTAAGATCCCACAAGCCATGCGGCACAGCCAAAAAACCCCACAAAACCAAAAAACACCAAAACCCAAAAAATATTAACCATCATAGAGAGTTTATTTAAGGATAAGCAGCTCTACTTTAGAAATTTTCTTTAATATTAAAACATAAGTAATTCTATTAATGGAGTAAAACAACCTCACAGAATTGAAAATAAGTAGGTCAGGCATTTTCTTAAACTTTTATAATACTGAGAATGAACGGCTATAACTGTGCTAGCCATCAAGGTTATTCACACTTTTGTAATCTGTGGAAATCTAAAACTGTAAAACATAAAACTAAAAGGCAATGCAGGGCTTCCCTGGTGGCGCAGTGGTTGACAGTCTGCCTGCTGATGCAGGGGACACGGGTTCGTGCCCCGGTCCGGGAAGATCCCACATGCCGCGGAGTGGCTGGGCCCGTGAGCCATGGCCGCTGGGCCTGCGTGACCGGAGCCTGTGCTCCGCAAAAAAAAAAAAAAAAAAAAGTAAAAGGCAATACAGAGTAACAGATGAATTAAAAGTATCATCTAAATGAAAAAATGTCCTAAATTACAAGGATAAAAATTCCCTTTTTCTCTACTGTATAGTCTTCTCTGAGGCTAAAGGAAAAATACCATTATAAAATAATATATGAGTTTGTTCAGGTTTAAAATTATATGCATTGATAATACATGATATTATCAATTTATTTAGAAAAACATTTTTACTTTTTCCTTAAAAAGCAGTAGTGACATTTGAATACCTAGTTATGCTCTTGATATCTGTTGAAAAGTATCTGTTTTATTGGTTTTCTCTGTGCGTGTAGTTCCTTTATGCCTTCTAAAAAAAAAACTGTTTTGAGCACAGAGTGCTTATAGATACACTCTTTCACAGTGAAGCCCTTTGAAACAAAATCAGGTGGGAAGATTTAATTTGGAGCACATTTGGAATTAAATTTGACTTTAAGTTTAGCGGGCAAGAGTGTAGGTCTAGAGTCAGACTGCTTGGGTTCAAATCTTGCCCCTCAGTTGTACTACTTCATTGACAAGACTCTCTAAGTAGTTCTTATCCTTAAGTATCTTGCAAACAGGCAGAGTGCCTGTTTGTGGGTTGTTGTGAGGAGAGTGAAACAGGGCCTGAGGAGCATTCTACAAAGAGCCTGCCGTGCAATAAGTGTCCAGTGGGTGTGAGCCGCTCCTTAGCCCCGTGATGATGCCAAAGCATTCTTTATCTAAAAATTAAAATGTTAGTCCAACATTTGTACAACTCATTAGGAGCAACTTTATTTTCAGCACCCTTTCACAAAACTGTTCCAACCCCTCTCCTTAAGTATCCACATACTTTTTTTCTTTGGACATGGGCCGTTATTGTGATGTTTTTGTCATATAGATATGAGGCACCTAAAAATAAGACTTTCTGATTAAAAAAAAGTCTAATCATTTAACACAAAGTAGATAAATGGCTATTTTCTATGCATTATTCATTGTGATCTACGTATAAGGTGTTGAATCTTGTTTTCATGTTTCTGATTCTAAAGTCGTGAAAATTACTTTTACAATTAAAATGCAACATTGTGCACTTCAGAATATTACAGAGGAGGACACATTACTCACCGCTGGCGAAATTCTGGAGGGGCGTATGTGTATTTAAAATTCTCCCAAGATGAGAGAAACACCAAGGGGAAAATATGCACATCACAGGCAAGGTATTCTTAAAGGGTGTCTGTTCTAGAGTTTGACGAAGTGGAAGAACACATTATTAACTGGGAATTATATTTACCCCTTGCCCAGAGACCTCACAAGGTGACAACGTATCTTCTTGAAAACACAACCTCTCCACTATGTCTTTGCTTACCCTGCCTTTAGATTTCCACTTAGCCTGGCGGAGACACTGGCAGCACCGCCCAGGGCAAACAGTATTTAGGTTTCTAAATCAGGCACAAAGCTGAAAATACACAAAAGTGGAGTGGTTGCTAAATAAATAGGAGTCCTGCAGCTCCTGTCCGTACTTTGTGGTGATGATGTCTTTGTAGAGCTCATAACCCAGTATCCTGGCAGTCACGGAAAATAATATTTAATTCTTCAACTAATGTTTAATTATTAATTATTTTCCAAGAGGAAGCCACACTAAAAAAGTTGGTCTAGGAAAAGCCCTCATGAAAAATCTCAAAACTTTTCCATGTGACTCACTCAGAATCCCTTAAAAAAATAATATATATGTGTGTGTGTGTGTGTGTGTATCTTTAAGTTTAAATTGACTACTAACTTATAAATTAAAAAATTTTAAACTGATTTACCTCTTTTTTAAAGGGGGAATTGAATAGACTTACTTTCTAAATTGTTTACTACAAAGGTCTGCTTATGTTCTCTTTGGGGCATTAGAAATCTCAGTAAGTGTTTGCCATTTCAGTGCTGCAGGCACTGTGCTGAGGACTTTCTCTATGTTACCCCTGAGTACACATTACTACCACCCCATTTCACAGATGAGGATCTAAGATAGAGTGAGGATAAGTAACTTGCCCTGGATCACACAGCCACTTAGTGACTAGGCTGGGAATCAGCCTAGGTGGTCAGCTCTATCTTGATAGACTGCCCCACATTTAGCAAAAGTAGCACTTTGCTTGGATTGTAGGACAGGGGAGTGATGCTGTAATTATGTACCTAAACTAAAAAAGGAATAAAAGTTATCATAACTTTACCCCATAAAATATGAAAAGTGCATGAGGCAAGCTTTGTTCTCAACAGGCCTCACACCTCAGGAGCAGTACAACAGGAGAACTTTCCACAGATGGAGGCCTGACCCACATTTCCCACCTGCACATCTCTTACTTTGCTTTTAGTTTTGCATCTAAACTAGTGGAACTCAATCCCCAAAACTTTTCTTCTTTCCTCCTAGACTGAATTACTGGGACAGTGGCTGATGGAGGAGCCCTGGTGTGTACGGTCTCTGTTGCAGGAGCTGAAGGGCTTTGTTGGCAGAGGTGCTCGCAGGGGACCCTCCTGCTCTGAGGACACAGCCCTGCCTGGGCCTGAGTGTCTGTGGGAGGCTGGGAGATGTCCTGCAGTGAAAAGACTGACAAGGTATCTCTTGTCAGAATTTAGATTCTGAAGGGAGCTGGTTTTGCGGGGGACAGCCAGACCAACAAAACATACAAAGAAAAATAACAGTGATATGTGTTTTGAAGAGAATTAAAATAGGGTGATGTGATAGCAACTGCTTTGCTACTGTAGATGAGATACTTGAAAGTCTACAACAAGCTGAGATCTCAGTGATGAGGAAAGTTCAAAGGGAAAAGCATCCCAGGTCTTGGGAACAGCAAAGGCCAGGCTGTTAAGACTGGGAAGGCTTATGGATAATAGGCCTACAAGAAAACCAAGCCTGCTGGGGCACAGGGGGCTATGAAAGCGCTGTGAGGGCCTGAGAGGGCCAGTCTTGTTGGGCTTCATTCAAGGATGAGGCTTTTGGGATTCATCCTTAGAGCCGTAGGAAGCCTTTGGAGGATTTAAAACAGGGAATGAATTGATAGTTTATGTTTTAAAATGATCACTGTGGAAGTTTTTGGAAGAGATTGGATTGCGGTGTGAACGCAGAGGCAGGGAGACTGTAGTGGCGTTGCCGGTGGGAGGGGGTGGTGGGTGGACCTGGGATGGTTGTAGTGGAGATTGAGTATATGGATGCAGCATCTATTTCAGACTAAATGTGGGCAATGAGGGAAAGAGAGGACTCGAGTTTAATCCTTAGGTTTTTGGCTTGAGTGGGCTGTTTATTGAGATGGCAAAGACTCAGGGAGGAGAGACAAAGATTTCACTTTTGGCATTGTCAAGTTTAGGATGTCTAGTTAGATAGCGACTGGGAGATGTAAAGAAAATGGGTAGCAGTACCCAGGTAGGGTGACCATGCAATTGATTGTGGAGCCGGGGACACCTTTGAGAGTGAAAGGAGGGTGAAGTGGGATTTGGATTTTAAATACTGAAGCTGGGACAACAAAGGCAAATCGGGACTGTCTTGGCGAACTGGAATGTATGATACGTAGGAATCTGCTTCCAGGCAAAGATTTCAGGATTGACAGTATCAGATGTTTAGAATACTACAAAGGAGTCAAGGGAGATAAGAATGGAGAAGAGACCTCTTCTTCAATATCCACCAAAATAGCGAGCATCACTCGTGATAATAAAAGCATAGGACAGCCTTATCTTAGTGGGGTTAGGGGGTGGCAGCCAGATGGGTGTGGACTTCTGAGTGGATACAAGGTAAGAAATAGAGATGGAAACTATAGTTACTCTTTTAAAGAGGTTTTGTTGTGGCGAGGGATGTTGGCGAAAAATATCTAGAGTGCTATAAGAGAACACTGAGTCTCATCAAAACCCGAAAGGAAGTCCCAGAACTTCCCAGTGGAAGTTCTCAGTTTTATTTTAGGCTACAGCTGCGTGAGATTCAGTATTGCACATATGGAAGAAGAACTAATGCTTCTATTAGTGAAAATAATGGGACATGTAATTTTGGATCAAAGTTTCTTTTGTTTTTATTTGAATAATCTGTATTTGATTTTGAATATCCTAGAAAAATCTGAATTGTTGCAAAGATGAACTTTGATTTAAAAAAGGACTGACTATAAAACTTACCCTTTCAGATTACACTTGATTCACATCAGGGCTCATATTGTTTTGGGTTAGTGGGGTGAAGCCGTGTAACTTAAGTATCAGCTTCCATTGACTGTATCGGGGTTTCCATGTAGAAAATGGTGCTTGTCTTGAACCAATTGGAGCATCTGCAGGGAATTTACCTGTTTCTTTTTCCTTTTTACAAAATTAAATGATCTTTTCTCTGAATCTGATTTTTATATACCCAGCTTTCTTCACACTATCTACAAGTAATTTTTTCTTTACTATTCTATGGATGTGTTTCTTAACACTACCATCTAATGATTAAATTATCTAGTAAGATGTTGCTTAATTTTTTTAAAAAATTGCCTGTGTTGAGAATCTGCAAGCATTTATAACTTTATAAAGGAGACAAAAACGTTGAGTTCTCCGGTTTTAAAATTGCTTAGTAAGGAGTTACTTTTAAAACTACCGTGCAAAACACATTCTCTTCAGAAAAAGGACCTGTGAAAATGTTACACG
Organism: Neophocaena asiaeorientalis asiaeorientalis; assembly: GCF_003031525.2. Lineage (NCBI taxonomy): Eukaryota > Metazoa > Chordata > Mammalia > Artiodactyla > Phocoenidae > Neophocaena > Neophocaena asiaeorientalis. The sequence goes on from NW_020185336.1 coordinate 2,101,664, forward strand.
ATCATTCCCGGAATGATTTTGTAAGACCAGTGAATTCCTTCTTTTACATATTTGCCAGAGGTAAGGAGTGCCTGGCACTTACACACATGATAAACAGAAGAGTCAGTAACAGGACAGGAAAGTCGGTTTAACATTCTCGAAGTGTAAATAGTCAAAGGAGCAGTACTGTTTCATAGAGACTTTCTGAAAGAATTGTAAGTATATATGATTTGTAAAACTTTTATAATAATTTCACATTTTCTAATCATCTGCTTTTAAATATGGTCTAATATTTTCCTTTGAACTATTATTACTCAAAAATTTTTAACGTGTGTGAGAACCATCAGAATTTTTATAGAAAAGGCTGAAGATTTTATGGGCTTTTGAATTGGTGTTTTGGAGAGTAAATTACCTGATTTATTTTCCTTGACACACTTAAATGTATGGGCAATGATGTGACTTACGATTGTTTGAGAAGAAAAAAAATTTTAATATAATAATTCATTAAACTCCATGTATATATAAAATTAATTACTGCTGTTCATTTCTGTTCTTGATAACTTTCAAGCTTTAAGATGTGGTAAAATTTCTTCAAATTATCATGAACATTTCAGTAAGCAGTATGATAATTATACTTATCTAGGGTTTTCACTTTTACAAAGTACTAATCACTTTCTTTTTTAATACTTACAAGAACCCTGTAAAGCAGACTTTGGATGTTTTCTTCATTCAACATCAGTAAACAAGCAAGCTGAGATTTCTGAGGTGTGAAGTTACTTAACAGAGAAATTCAAACTAGAATGAAGCATTTTGATTCCTAGATTTGGGCTCTTTCCCTTATACCGTCCTGGCATGGGACCTCTCTGTATCAACACCCCTTTAGGTAGTGAGTAAAAACAGCATTTAGTAAAATTTACCTGAATTAAAAAAAAAAAAACCACGCAAAAATTCCAATGGTTAACACATTACTCTTAGAGCAGACCCTGAATGTAATATTAACTCTGTCAGCATGTAATGTGAATAAGAAAGTTGCTAGTGGAAATTCTAACTTAGCTGGTCCTTGATTACATATAACCTTGCTTGCTTAACTAACCAAAGAACACGGCTTGACTCATCACTTCACTTAGAGTACCGTACTTCTTTTGTAAAAATGTGAAAATATGATTTGTAAAACTTTTTTTTTTTTTTTTGTGGTATGCGGGACTCTCACTGTCGTGGCCTCTCCCGTTGCGGAGCACAGGCTCCGGACGTGCAGGCTCAGCGGCCATGGCTCATGGGCCCAGCCGCTCCGTGGCATGTGGGATCTTCCCAGACCGGGGCACGAACCCGTGTCCCCTGCATCGGCAGGCGGACTCTCAACCACTGCGCCACCAGGGAAGCCCGATTTGTAAAACTTTTAAAATAATTTCACATTTTCTAATCATCTGCTTTTAAAAATGGTCTAATATTTTCCTTTGAAAATATTTATTCTCTTTTTAAAGGCCATACTAACCCCAATAAAGATGTTAAAGAAATAAAAATAAAATAAAGGCCATACTAACCTCATCCCTTAAATAGATGCCTGGCATTATATAATCTTAGATGAAATGTGAAAATGAGTCTTTTTGTGTATGCTAGAATTTGGGGGTAGAATATCTGTGGAGATTTGGTGACTTAAAAAAATAATAAGATGAAGAAAAATGTGAGCTAGCGTTGTCTTGTGGTGGAAACTATTTTTTTCCACCTTTATTGAGATATAATTGACATAGAACATTGTGTAAGTTTAAGGCGTACAGCATGTTGATTTGATACACTTATTTATTGCAAAATGATTACCACCGCAGCTTTAACTAACACCTCCATCCCATCACATAATTACCATTTCTTTTCTTTATGGTGAGAACATTTAAGATCTACTCTCTTAAAACTTTTCAAGTATGTAATAGATTATTATTGGCTATAGTCACCATGTTGTACATTAGATTTCCAGAATTTATTCATCTTATAACTGGAAGTTTGTACTCTTTGACCAACATCTCCTATTTTCTCTACTCCTTAGCCATGGTTAACACCATTTAGTGTCTGTTTCTCTGAGTTCAGCTGTTTTAGATTCCACATGTAAATGGTATCATACAGTATTTGTCTTTCTCTGTCTGATTTATTTCACTTAGCATAATGCCCTCAAGGTCCAGTCATGTAGCCACAAATGACAGGATTTCCCTTTTTCTCCTAGCTGAATTGTATTCTGTTATATATATAAAATAGGTTATATCTATAAATCTATCTATATATATCTGTGTCACATCTTTATCCATTCATCCATTGATAGACATTTAGGTTGTTTCCATATCTTAGCTATTGTGAATAATGTTTAAAGGAACATGCAAGTGCAGATATTTCTTTGATATCCTCTTTTTATTTCCTTTGGATATATACCCAGAAGTGGTATGCTAGATCATATGGTAGTTCTATTTTGAATTTTCTGAGGAAGATCCATACTGTTTTCCATAGTGGCTGCACCAATTTACCTTTCCACCAACAGTGCATAAAAGTATTACTTATAACATAGATGTTTAGTATTTAAAGAAGTCTTCTTAGAAATGATAAGATTATAAAAACCTTAGAGAGTAGAGAAAAAGTAAGAATTATTTGTATCTAGGAAAGATTTTACATGTTTCAAATTATAAATCAACTTGCTATTATAAAATATATCTTAAATCTGGAAAATAATTTGATAGAATCAAAGTGGTTTTATATATATATATATATATATATTTTTTAAACAAGGGCTATGTTTCTAAATACCTTGTAGAAATCTGACTTGGATAATTCACATTTAGTTTTCCCATGGAAATAAATACATGAGATTTATATTTTTCCAGTTTCACTCACAAAGAAACCTTATCATACCTAAGGTTCACATAAGTCAAAATAACATAAAATGCAATATCATATTTTATCTCCCTTGTTATTGTTATTATCTCCCTCTGGTTAATTGCTGCTAAACACACACTGAGGATTAAAAACTAAACAAATCCATTTATCCATGTAGTCCATGAGGTCAGATAGTAGAGTCTATAAATAAGCAGATTTAATGATGCCATTAATAAGGAAGAGGAGAATGTACTTCTCCAGTGTCTTGTTTACTCCCACTAAGCATATGTTCTTTAGAAAGCAAATTACTGAATCAGATGGAATAGGAAAAACTAAGGTGAGTAATAGAATTATTTAACACAAAGTCATTATACATTCAACATTAAGAGCATAATTATATTCCATGTTCATGTTTGAAATGATTATGCATTAATCTTTAGAATTAAATTTGGGTATTTTCTGCAGAATCTTGGAGTTATATAGTTATGACTTTAAATGGATTGTGTGGATGCCTTCTTATCACTCATTAACCTTGTCAAAAGAAAGAGGAGATTTATTTGTACAGAGACAGATTGCAGTGGTTAGTCTATATATATATATGGAGATGTACAACTAGAAACTCATTTTTTCTAAACCCCACAGTTTCAGTCTTCCCACAGTGCTGTCCCTGGTAATGACTCTGTTTCCCCCCTTTCCTTTTTTTTTTGAACTTGAGCCTATTGTCAATTATGTCATTGAACTCTGAAGTCATATGGAAAGTCCTTGGTAATTCTATTTGTCAAGGTAACTTGTTTGTTAACAGTTTTCACTTTGTAAAAAATGTACCTACCGAAGCTCTTTTTTTTCCCCCCAAAGAGAAACTCTTTGGAAAACAATGTAAAACTGTTGTTTAAACAAACAAAAAAATTGGATGGAGTATTAAATTGATGACTGGTTACATTTGATTGAGGGTTTCTTGGGTTTTTTGTTTGAGAATTACTCTTGTGGAATCACATAAAGATGATTTACCAGTTTTCATAGTGAATTGGAAAAAATTGTTGGTCAAAGTTACCTGTCATTTCTTGAAGGGCAGCTATCAATACATTAAAAGAGATCTCATCTAATTCATGAAAATATGCAATAGTCTATCAAAGAGAAATAGAAAAAGAATGTAGTTTTGCTTTTGAGATAAAATATAAATAACATTCTTTATCTTTTCTAGTTTTTATTTTTTTTTTTACTTTTATAGTTTTCCTAAATGTAAAAATAACATGGCAATGGTGCTTAAGAAATTTGGGGGACAAAAAGGAGAATATAATTGTCTTTTTGTGAGATCACTGCAATAAATATATCCAATTAGTTTTTATTTTAGGATCAAAAAGTGAATGTGTTGTTATTATTTTAGCTCTTTTATCTTGGCATTTATAATAACAGGACCACACCTATTATACCAGAATTCTTGTGTTAAAAAAAAGTTGTTAATGGCTTTGATATTCTAAGAGCTATTTTTGAACAAAATGTTTGCTAAGACTTTGTGCTGTATTGACCACCAGTACTTGGCATGTTATATATGCCTTTGTTTCTAGTTCCACCTATTTCCTCAGGGAAAGTTTATATAAATGAGACTACTGTATATTTCTTTGTCATTTCCTTCTGTTGTTTCTCAGGAGGAAGAGTTGCAATGGATTTTACAGTATTTCTACACTACATTAGCTACCTTTCTGTGGAAATGAAACATATGGTAGTTGGGAGGGCCTGGAATAGTATTCTGGGTTGCTTAAATCAGGCAGATGACACAAAATTTACTTTTTAGAATGTGGATGATTTCCTTTATTTGAAAGGACTGTGGTTTTATACAGCACAAAGGCATGGTTCTGATGAATTAGTCTTTAGCATACACGTCTCATGGTTTTCTTCAGGTGAGTCAGTGCTTCTTTCAGATGTTGTCCCCAAGAAAGTAATAATAAATTGTATTTATTGGATAAGTTCACACAATGTTGGTTTTTTTCTTTCCAATCTGTCACTCCAAATAGAACTTTAAGATCTCCGATTGTTGTTTCATCAGAGCTGGATGCACACAGTAGGAGACTGAGCAACAGAATGGCACGGGAGAAAGGAGATGGGCTTGGAAATGAACTACCCTGGGTTAAAACCTAGATGGGCAGTTCACTCACTGTGACTGAGGACAAGTTAATTCTCCTCTTGGGGATTTGTTCCTTATGTTGTAAAATACAGATAACAGCTACTCGCAAGGTTGTTGTTAAGAATTAACCGTAATGCACACATAGCTTCCCGCCCATTGTATCTTAATACATTGCACTGTTGATGTTATTAATGGGTGCTTTACCAGTGCTCACTGATTGATCAAACTAAAGACACCTAAAGAGAAAGGAAGATCAAGGTAACATTTGGGACTTTTTGTGTGTAGTTGAGTAAAATGGGACAATAATAAACTATTAAGTTTTTGAGTACAGGAACTGATTTTTATTTTCTGTACCCAAAGTTAGTGTAGGTGCTGAATAAATGCTTGTTGTATGGGAGTGTGTGTGTGGGAAACTAGTGTTTCTTTACCTCCTGGTGCAGAGTTCTTTCTCATGTATCATAACCTTTAACTCTGTATGATTACTCCATTAAGGGAGCTCATTTTAATTTATAATTTCACCTTTTTCACAAACAGAAATATAAAGTACATTCTTACTTGCTGATGATTGCAGGAGAATATATATAAAATAATTTCTTTGGAAGAGTTGACTAACAATGTAAGAAAATATTAGTAAAAGGTAAATGACTTTATGTTAGACGGGAGGAGGAAGAGAAAACTGTTTTAAAGGGCTATAGATGTTAGGAATCCTAGTGGTTGTTTGATTTTTTTTGTTTGCGGTACGTGGGCCTCTCACTGTCGTGGCCTCTCCCGTTGTGGAGCACAGGCTCCGGACGCGCAGGCTCAGCGGCCATGGCTCACAGGCCCAGCCGCTCCGCGGCATGTGCGATCTTCCCGAACTGGGGCATGAACCTGTGTCCCCTGCATCGGCAGGCGGACTCTCAACCACTGCGCCACCAGGGAAGCCCAGTTTGATTATTTTTATACATTGCTTTAAAGACAATCAGATTTTAGTGCGATTGGGAATAATTTACTCCTTGTACAAGTTTTCCTTGTTTTCTGAGAATCAGGGTCAAATGGTGAAAGGAAACTGTCATTTCATACCAAATATATCAAATGCCCTATCCCAGTGTGTTTCTAAGAAATAAGGTTTTTTTTTTTTTTAATTGGGAAAACATTTGAGGACCTGACTCTATGTGTGTGTGTGTGTGTATCTATCTGAAAGAGAGAATTCATTCATTCAACAATATTTTATTAAGCACCTTCTTTGTGCCCAAAATATTCTAGATCCTTCAGGATATAGCACTAAACCAGAGAGTAAAAGTGCCTGGACTCAGTGAGCTTTCATTCACTAATCAGAATTCACTAATCTGAACTAATCACTAGTCAGAATTGTGACCATTTAAAGTAAGCCATTGGAACATTATTGTCATTGTATGAAAAGTATAGAGTATGTAAACTGGAATCTCTTTGCTTAGTATACCATTATGTGCTTGCAATAAATAAAGAAATACCTAAAGATAATTAAGGAAATAGAAAGGCCAGGTCTTTCACAGAGATTTTTATCTCTGTCAATATTCTTTGTCAATAAATATTATTTGGTTTTCAGTTTCGTTATGATTTTTTAGTTATGATGGCACAAATAAGATTTTTAATAGATTTTTTACTTCCCTTTACTAAATTATTTACTTGGAGATTGAAAATAGTCATGAAAGCATTTAATTAATAGGAATGAATTGTTTCTGGGGGAGGGATAAATTGGGAATTTGGGCTTAACAGATACATACTGCTCTGTATAAAATAGATGGACTGCAGGGACCTGCTGTGTAGCACAGAGAACAATATTCAGTGTCTTGTGGTGGCCTGTAGTGGAGGGGAATCTGAAGAATAACCTGTGTGTGGTGTGTATGGCTGAGTCACTTTGCTGTACACCTGAAGCACTGTGGGTCAACTATACTTCAATAAGAAAGCAGGGGTGGAAAGAGAAATAAATTGTTTTAGGTAATTCTTCCTTGGATAAAAGGGATTATTTCTACAGAAGGTTAAAAATTATAGTTTCTGGAGAGTTATACTTATGTATTTATATCTCACTACTGTTTAGATTATTATTCTATTGAGAGAAAAATTAGTACCATTTCTGACATGTTTGATCTGACCCATAGTGTTCTAATTTTTTACTATCTGTCTTATAAAATTCAGCGGAAATTAAGAGACAGCTGGTGTGATTTTTGCTTGGACTGCAGGTGTTTGGATGAACTAACTAAATTGAGTTTTGGGTCGCAGTTTCTTAAAAGATTTGTCACTGAATGGATCAGAGTTTTCCAGGAATCTTATGTCTAGTAATACTGTAGAAGCTCTTAAATTTTAGTCAGCTCAGTCACTGGGTCAGGTAAGATTTCCATTCCCTTAGTAAAACATGCCGAATGGCTGTCCTGGCACAATGAACCCCCAAAGCAGTAAGCTACTTTCTAGATTGCCTGTACATGCCTCTTGTTCTATTTTATCAAAAACTTGTTTTGACTGTTTCCTAACCTGTTAAGGCCTGTTTTTCCAGTTACTTATTGTAATAATGTAATTAACCTAAATAATCACATGATTTGAATTCATTAAGAGAGTTGTCCTATAAAAGCGAAGTTAAATACTTCAGAAAGAATCTGGTGAGCCAGCTACCCTGTCCCTCCAAAAAAAAGGTACTATTGAATTATATGTGAATGAGACAACTGAAAGAATGAAATAAAATGCTAAAATCAAGGAATTTGCATTCGAATTGCTTGCAGGTGTCTTGAAATCCTTGGCTTACTTAAAAAAGTTAGAAGCGGAAGGCAAGCCTTTATGTGCTAATTATACAAGAAGTACAAGGTGAAAATTTAGTCAGTGGGCACAGCTGCAAATACAAACATTTCACTCTCCATCAATGAATAATTTATCTGTGTATTTTAAGTTAAAATGACTAAGGTTTACTTGAACTTTGATTTCCCACTTTAAGTGGTTTTTTAAAGTAACCTACTGATTAGAAATGTTAAAGGATTTTTGTTATATTTGCATTCCTTTTTTATCATTTTCCTAAATCTCTATTCTCAAACTGTTTTCTGTAAGATAACATTAATATCTATTCTATTTATATATTTAAAAACTCGATAGATTTTTTTTCTCCAAGTGAAAATTTTAAATATATAAGAAAAATACAGAATACATTTATGCAGTTTTATGTGAGTTTAAAAGTACAGTTTGGAACTACACTTTGTTGTATAAGCAATACTTATGGGGGAATCTTATCTTTTCTGGGTTTAGGTAGGAAGCTAGTATATAAGTTAAATGCAGTTATGCTGTGTTTCCATTACACCAACTACCTCTTCCTTTGTTAGATATGTTAGTCTATTCAATGATTGTTACTTTGTATCTTGTCTTAAATATATTTAATTATATTATTCATTATATTTATTGTATATTTAATATTTATACTAACCCATTGATCTGTAGTTGAAAGAAGAATGGCTTAATGGAAAAGCAGAATCTTATGGTCCTTGAGCTGTTTTAATTATAATCAAAATGTTTCTTGGATAATCAGTTTGTGTCTGAAGCTCTGTTTGGTACAGTCTACATGTGGCTTATAATTCTTGAATATCTATTGGTCTTTCCTGAATATGTGATCATTTTAAATGCCAGTGACTTCAAATAACTTTGAGGAATCATGGCTTTAAACTATTTTCTTGTGCCTGGTGGGAATTGGGAGGAATTATTACACTGAGTACTAGGGAGAGGCTATATTGGTTTTGTTGTGAAGTCTTCACATGAATGATGTACCAAGAAGGGGTGTGTATAGACTTGCCTGTAAATGTTCATAGCAGCATTATTTACAATAGCCAAAAAGTAGAAACAACCCAATGTCCATCAATTGGTGAATGGAGAAGTAAAATGTTGTATATTCATACAATGGAATTCTGTTGGGTAACAAGAAGTAACAAAGTACAGATACATGGTACAACATGAATGAACCTGAAAAGAATTATAGTCAGTGAAAGAAGTCAGACACAAAAGGACACATATTGTATGATTCCATTTATATGAAGTATCCAAAAAGGCAACTATATAGAGACAGAAAGTTGATTAGTGATTGCCTAGGGCTTGAGATGGGTTAGAGTGAGGGCAAAGATATTAGAAAGAAAAATGATGATCTTTGCATACCTGAAGCACTTACTAGGAATAGGAGAGTGGAAGAAGTAATAAGGACTTTTGTTTTTAAATATATCTTCTGTGCTATTATTGTACCTAACAAAATTAATAGTTCCTTTTGCATGTCATCCAACACCCAGTTTTTATTTAAATTTCTCTAAGTCTCTTTGTCCAAATTGGATTGAGTTTCACGCATTACTTTGGTGGTTTTGTCACTTAAATCTCTCATTCTATATCAGTTCTTACCCCCGCCCCCATCTTTTTCCCCAAATTTTCAGTTTGTTAGAGAAACTGGATTGTAGACTATCCACATTCTAGATTTTGCTAATTATTATGTTTGATAATTATTAAACAGTTGAACTATTTGAGCATAATCAGAAAATGACTAATTCTTCATCCAAAAGAATTAATTTTCCACAGAGCTGAGAGCAAGTAAGCTAGCATTTAGGAGCCTGTAGCAACTGTTTAAAATAGAAATCAGCAGTCTTTCAGAAATTAGCAGCCTTAGGTGTTCTAAGACTTGATTTATTCTGTTATATTGCTACATTTCTCCTGGTAATAAGATGGATGGAAGACAGTGGGAAACTGTGAATCATTCTCCCTGAGGAAAGGTGAAAGGGGCCTAACAAG
>NW_020185336.1:2111467-2136227 GCF_003031525.2 Neophocaena asiaeorientalis asiaeorientalis
AACCATGGGTCCAGGGTTTGAAAGTTGTGCCACTTAGTGAGGGAATAATTGAAGGAAGTCTTGGCAGAATTCTTGGGTTTTAATTCTTATTTTGTTGTATATGAAGTAATGTCTAGGTTGATCTTTTAACGTTTTATTTTCCAACAAAAGAAACTTTTAGATCAAATGCTTTAATGCTTATATACGTGTGTGTAGTTTGCCAACAATAGTGATTTTACCTAGAAGCATAGGTAAGGACCTTTTATAGACATTTAAAAATGTGACCTTTTTTCTTATTGAGAATATGTTTTCCCTACATGCCTTTGTTTTAATAACATGTTTTTTTTACAATATCAGCATTTTCACTTCTGTATTGATATAACAGATTTGTGTTATGAATAATGGTATTTGTGTTTTTAAAATAGATCATTTGTATGTCTTTCACTGAGTCTATAAATGAGAACCTCTTGGCTCAGTAAGATAGCCTGTGAATGAGGTTCTGTGTAGGTAGGACTTCTTTATTATTAGCCATTAAATAGAACAATACATATTGATGGAAATCATTGGTGGAGATCATCATTCTAATACCTTTGCCTTTATTTTAGTCCAGTGGGTCTCAAACTGTAATGTGCTGGACCACTAGTATGTATCACCTGGACCCCATATGCAGATTCTATTTAAAAAGGTACAACATGGGGCCACCCAAGCAGATCTGTATTAGAAACAAGTTCCATAGCTCATTGAATTTTGAGAATCACTACCTTAGAAATATTTTTATTGTGTTTTACTTTTAAATAGTTTGACTTGGAAGAAATTGCAGAAATAGTGCAGAGGTTTCCCTCTGCCTTCCTCCAAGCTTTCCCCAATAATAATGTCTGACATAACCATAGTACATTATCAAAACCAGGGAAGTGACTTTGGTACAATACTATTAACTTAAGTACAGACCTTATTTAGATTTCATCAGCTTTTACATGCATTCTTTATTATTTTTAAAAATTTGTCTTGATTTATAATTCTATGAAATTTTATTACATGTATGGATTCGCGTGACATTCCACAATCAGAATACAGAACTGTTGTGCCACCATAAAGGAACTCCCTCACGTTACTTTTTAAAAAAAAAAAAAAAATTATTTATTTATTTTATTTTTGGCTGTGTTGGGTCTTCACTGCTGCACGTGGGCTTTCTCTAGTTGCGGCGAGCGGGGGCTCCTCTTCGTTGTGGTGCATGGGCTTCTCATTGCAGTGGCTTTTCTTGATGCGGAGCACGGGCTCTAGGCACGAGGGCTTCAGTAGTTGTGGCACGTGGGCTCAGTAGTTGTGGCTCGCGGGCTCAGTAGTTGTGGCTCACGGGCTCTGGAGCGCAGGCTCAGTAGTTGTGGTGCATGGGCTTAGTTGCTCCATGGCATGTGGGATCTTCTGGGACCAGGGCTCAAACCCGTGTCCCCTGGATTGGCAGGCAGGTTCTTAACCACTGTGCCACCAGGGAAGCCCCCTTATGTTACTGTTAATAGTTACACCTTGCCTCCAATCCTGGCAGCCAGTGATCTGTTTTCTATGACCATAAGCCTGTCACTTTGGGACTCACATAAATAGAACCACACGGTATGTAACCTTTAGAGACTGGCTTTTTCACTCAGCATAATGCCCTTGAGATTATCCAAGATGCTGAGTGTATCAAGGCTTGCTTTTTTATTGCTGAGTAGTATTCCATTGTATGGATGCATCACAGTTTGTTTATTCATTCTCACGTTGGAGTACATTTGGGCTGTTCCCTGTTTGGGTTTGTTATGAGGAGAGCTGCAATAAACATTGACATACAGGTTTTATGCAAACTAAGTTTTTGTTTCTCTCACGTAAATACCTAGGAATAGATTCCTGGGTCATATGGTATGAGTATGTAGCTTCATATTACGCTGCCAAACCATTTCCCGAAGTGGCTGTGCCATTTTGCACTCACCTTGTTCAAGTCACCTATGAGAGATCTAGTTTCTCCACATTCTTGTCTGTACTTGATATTTTCAGTAGTTTTAATTTAGGTGCATAGTGGTATTTCATCATAGCTTTAATTTGCATTTCCCTAAATGGATAATAATGTTGAGAATCTTTTCATGTGCCTCTTTCTCACATCCTCTTTGGTAAAGTGTTCAAACCTTTGCCCATTTTATGATTGGATTCTTTGTTTTCTTACTATCACGTTTCGAGAGCTCTGTCTATATTCTGGATTATAAGTCTTTTTGTTGGCTATGTGACTTACAAATATTTTCTCCCAGTCTGTGGCTTGTCTTTTTATCTTCATAACTGGGTCTTTCACAGAGCAAAAGATTTTACTTTTTGATGAAGTTTAGTTTCTTGATATTTTAAAAATCTTTTGGATTGTGTCTTTGATGTCATGTCTGAGATTCATTTGCCTAAGCCTTAGGCCCCAGGATTTTCTCCTACATTTTGATCTAAACATTTTATAATTTTATGTTCTACATTTAGATCAACTTTAGGTTAATTTTTGTATAAGGTGCTACTTTAGCTTTTAATATTTCTAAACTGTGAGACACTATTTCCAAGTAGTTTTTCTAGCCAGTGTTTGACAAAACTTGTAGCTAGGAAACTTAACTTGGAAAATCCATTCCAAGGACTTTTCTTTATCAGTATGCAGTGAATGTTATGCCTTTGAATATGGTTTATGCCAACACACACTACTCCTCAACATAGATTTAAAACTTTAACAGAGACTGATGACTAAATGCTGTTTAGTATTTACCAAAGTACATATTTGAGAGTAGATTACTGAGATTGTGACTTAAAAGCAACTTCTGCTGTCATTTTATGGTTGGTTAATCTACCAGTGTGCTTGCTTGGCTGACATATACATTCCCACTGTTTAACATGCATATGTGCATATATTTTAATAGCTATAACATCCACATTTCAGTTCCTTACCTAGCGTGCTTTTGAAAATTGAAAAAACATTCCAACTGAGAACACTTTTTTTTTTTAAGACAGTGTTTTTAGAGCAGTTTTAGGTTCACAGCAAAGCTTAGCAGAAGGTACAGGTTTCCCATAGACCCCTGTCCCCACACATGCACAGCCTCCCCCATTGTCAGTATTCCTCACCAGAGTGGTACAGCTGTCACAACTGAACCTACACTGACACATCATAATCACCTGAAGTCTATAGTTTACATTAGTAATCACTCTTGATGTACATTCTACAGGTTTTGACAAAAACATAATGACATGTATTCATCTTTATAGTATCATGTAGGGTATTTTCATTGCTCTAAAAATGCTCTGTGCTCCACCTGGTCATCTCTCCCCACAACTCCTGGCAACCACTCGTCTTTTTTATTTTCTCCATATTTTTGCCTTTTCCAGAATGTAATATAGTTGGAATTATACAATATGCAGCCTTTTCAGACCGGCTCCTTGCATTTAGTAATATGAAATTAAGGCTCCTCATTTCTTTTTTAGTGGAAAAAATGGAAATAATGGGATGATATTCCATTGTCTGAACGTACCATAGTTTATTTGTCCATTGGCCTACTGAAGGACATCTAGGTTGCAAACTAAGAACATTTTAACTTCCTTTTAGAGAAGAAAATTTCTTTTTTTACATCTACTATTTTGTTGTTTCAGAGAACATAATAAGTAAAGTCAATTGTGGATGATTTTTTCATCTTAAATTTCATAAGTATTTAACCTCTTTTGAAAAAGTGGAAATATAACTTTATAGGGCTTTTTATACTTAATTTTTATATGGCAAAGAAAAAAGAAGCCCAAAAAGTTTGGCATAGTCCTCTCTCCCCATGTTTTTTTAATCATTTTTAAATTTTTAAATTGTAGTGTCAAGCACATTTTTTATTTACCTTTTCAGACTAACTTCCATAAACGGCACTAACTTTTCCATATATCAGTACATTGCCTGCAAGGCAACAAATATGAAGTTCAAAGGAAGCTTTCAGTAGATGATGCTGAGCCCAGTTGCTACTGACATGTATTACCTACTGAGCAGAAGCCTATGCACAGCGTGAATGGGGCATCAAGTGAGCACTGGGTCATGGTTTTGAAGTTTCAGTTTGTTTTGGAGAAAAATTACTTGCTAATCTCTATAAATGTTTAAGAATTTAATAAGATACTAATTTTTTTTAAAAAGGATAACACTTGTTAAGGGATTATCTATGTAAAACACTTGTACAGTTCCTGGAACTAGATAGGCATTCAGTTAAGTTAGTTTTTGTAGGGTCCATTTAGGATATCTTTGAAATTGTTTGGTTGGACTAATTTCATTTTTAAGCTACTGGTATTAGAGGACCTCATGTGGTATTTCTTTAATCTACCCAGATTCTTTCTATAGCACTGAGAACACAGTGGGTGCCCAATAATATGGCTGACTGTCTTGTGACTCATTGTTTACATTGCTTTCAAGCCTGTTTTTCAACTTTGCTTATTTGTTTTGATGAAGTTTTTATCTCCTCCGTTGATACGCCCTTTTCTACTGAAGGCTTTTCTCATCTCTCTTCTTGTTGATGTTTGACTTTCTTAACTGTGCATAAAATAAACTTCCCACATAAGATATTTAGGAAAACCCTGAGACAAGCTGAAATTGCAGCAACATTTATGGGACAGATATGAGAAATTTAATATTTAATTTTTAATGTATAGATACACTTTCCTACTCTATATATTTGTGTGGGGTTTCCTTGAGTGTGTATATGTGAAAATGTATTCACTTATATTTGTACATTTTTCTGTGTATAAATTATAACTCAGTGAAAAATATCAAGAGAAATTTATGTTTTCCTTCCTTCCATAAGGACCTTCCTTCTTAGAGAACAGGAAGCAAAAATATAATGGGGTGGCTCAAGATGGCGGAATAGAAGGACATGCACTCACTCCCTCTTGTGAGAGCACCAGAATCACAGCTAACTGCTGAACAATCATCCACAGGAAGACACTGGAACTCACCAAAAAAGATACCCTATATCCAAAGACAAAGGAGAAGCTGCAATGAGACTGTAGGAGGGGCGCAATCACAGTAAAATCAAATCCCGTAACCTCTGAGTGGGTGACTCACAAACTGGAGAACAATTATACCACAGAAGTTCACCCCCTGGAGTGAAGGTTCTGAGCCCCACATCAGGCTTCCCAACCTGCGGGTCTGGCAATGGGAGGAGGAGTTCCCAGAGAATCACCACTTGAAGGCTAGTGGGATTAGTTTGCAGGACTTTGACAGGACTGAGGGAAACAGAGACTCTATTCTTGGAGGGCACACACAAAGTAGTGTGTGCATCAGGACCCAGGGGAAGGAGCAGTGACCCCATAGGAGACTGAACCAGACCTACCTGTTAGTGTTGGAGGGTCTCCTGCAGAGGTGGGAGCTGGGCACAAGGACACTGGCAGCAGAAGTTCTGGGAAGTATTGCTTGGCGTGAGCCCTCCCAGAGTCTGCCGTTAGCCTCACCAAAGAGCCTGTAGCCTCCAGTGCTGGGTCGCCTCAGGCCAAACAACCAATAGGGAGAGAACTCAGGCCCACCCATCAGCAGACAAGCAGATTAAAGTTTTACTGAGCTCTGGGCACCAGAGCAACACCCAGCTCTACCCACCACCAGTCCGTCCCATCAGGAAACTTGCACAAGCCTCTTAGATAACCTCATCCACCAGAGGACAGACAGCAGAAGCAAGAAGACCTACAATCCTGCAGCCTGTGGAACAAAAACTACATTCACAGAAAAACAGACAAAATGAAAAGGCAGAAGGCTATGTAGCAGATGAAGGAACAAGATAAAACCACAGAAAAACAACTAAATGAAGTGGAGATATGCAACCTTCCAGAAAAATAATTCAGAATAATGATAGTGGAGATGATCCAGGACCTTGGTAAAAGAATGGAGGCAAAGATTGAGAAGATGCAAGAAATGTTTAACAAAGACCTAGAAGAATTAATTGTTCAGAGATGAACAATACAATAACTGAAATGAAAAATACACTAGAAGGAATCAATAGCTGAATAACTGAGGCAGAAGAATGGATAAGTGACCTGGAAGACAGAATGGTGGAGTTCACTGCCATGGAACAGAAAAAAGAATGAAAAGAAATGAAGACAGCCTAAGAGACCTCTGGAACAACATTAAGCACACCAACATTCACATTATAGGGGTCCCAGAAAGAGAAGACAGAGAGAGAAAGGACCTGAGAAAATATTTGAAGAGATTATAGTTGAAAACTTCCCTAACATGGGAAAGGAAATAGCCACCCAAGTCCAGGAAGCACAGAGAGTCCCAGGCAGGGGACTGTAGCCTCCAGTGCTGGGTCGCCTCAGGCCAAACAACCAATAGGGAGAGAACTCAGGCCCACCCATCAGCAGACAAGCAGATTAAAGTTTTACTTTACTTGGGCGCGGGACGCCTGCGCCCAAGGAGAAACATGCCGAGACATGTAGTAATCAAATTGACAAAAATTAAAGACAAAGAAAAATTATTAAAACTAGCAAGGGAAAAACGACAAATAACATACAAGGGAACTCCCATAACATTAACAACTGATTTCTCAGCAGAAATTTTACAAACCAGAAGGGAGTGGCATGATATATTTAAAGTGATGAAAGGGAAGAATCTACAACCAAGATTATTCTACCCAGCAAGGATCTCATTCAGATTTGATGGAGAAATCAAAAGCTTTACAGACAAACAAAAGCTAAGAGAATTCAGCACCACCAAACCAGCTCTACAACAAATGCTAAAGGAAATTCTCTAAGTGGGAAACACAAGAGAAGAAAAGGACCTACAAAAACAAACCCAAAACAATTAAGAAAATGGTAGTAGGAACATATGTATCGATAATTACCTTAAACGTGAATGGATTAAATGCTCCAACCGAAAGACACAGGCTGGTTGAATGTATACAAAAACAAGACTGCTATATATGCTATCTACAAGAGACCCACTTCAGACCTTGGGACACATATAGACTGAAAGTGAGGGGATGGAAAAAGATAGGCCATGAAAATGGAAATCAAAAGAAAGCTGGAGTAGCAATACTCATATCAGATAAAATAGACTTTAAAATAAAGAACGTTACAAGAGACAAAGGACACTATATAATGATCAAGTGATCAATTCAAGAAGAAGAAATAACAATTATAAATATATATGCACCTAATATAGGAGCACCTCAATACATAAGGCAAATGCTAACAGCTCTAAAAGAGGAAATTGACAGTAACACAATAATAGTGGGGGACTTTAACACCTCACACCAATGCACAGATCCTCCAGACAGAAAATTAATAAGGAAGCACAAGCTTTAAATGACACAATAGACCAGATAGATTTAATTGATATTTATAGGACATTCCATCCAAAAACAGCAGATTGCACTTTCTTCTCAAATGCACACGGAACAGTCTCCAGGAGAGATCACATCTTTCTTTTTTTTCTTTTAAAGAGACAGCCTTTATTTAAGGATTTTTACATTGAAGACTTCAAAAAGTGGTAGGTTTTTAGAACTTATTTACCAGTATTTAAAAGGAACTGTTGACAAAGATTTGCCAGAAATAATCTGAACAAGTGGGAAAATACAGTTAATACTACTGAAACCTACTAAAATAACTCCAGGACATATGGTTTATCCAACATAATGATACCTCTCAATGCTGTCACTGATATGAAACTGACTGCCTTTTTTCTAAACACACAGTGGTTTAATTAACAATATTCAGTCACTTCTGTTCTTTCCTGAATATATAAAAATTAAAATACCAATTAAAAAACGAATATATTCTTCTCTGTCAATGTTTCTTACAGGTACAATTTCAATATTTTCATCCAGTAGTGGTGTGGTTTAAGAGATTTTCATTCACACGTCAAACAACAATCCACCCAAAGGGAACTGATAGTCTACAGGCTCCTAGTGCAAATAAAGAGTTCAGGAATGCAGCAACTGGCCTTTCTAAAATACAAAACGGATAAAATTCTTAGAAGATACATGCAATAAGCTCTACTAAGCAGCTGGCCACAGAACTAGAACATCTGATCATTTTCCTGGTGATTTCAATGGGACTACAGATGTTTCCAAACTCAACTTGAACTCTCATCTTAGGCTTTGTATTTTGCTTTTCCAGTTTTGCTAATGACACAAACATGATTCAAATCCCTGAAGTGTTCATTATAGTCAAGGGCATATCCTACAACAAACTTGTCTGGAATTTCAAATCCAGCAAAGTCTGGTCTATATCCAACACTTTGAGGGGTCCTTTTCACCAGCAAGCTTGCAACCTTGACCAGCTTTGGATTATGCTGCTTGACCAAG
The DNA here is from genome assembly GCF_003031525.2 of Neophocaena asiaeorientalis asiaeorientalis. Lineage (NCBI taxonomy): Eukaryota > Metazoa > Chordata > Mammalia > Artiodactyla > Phocoenidae > Neophocaena > Neophocaena asiaeorientalis. The sequence continues at coordinate 2,119,753 of NW_020185336.1, forward strand.
GAAAGCAAGGTTTGCGTTGTTTTGCCAGTGTCAATTGTATCTTCAACAATCAAGACATTCTTTCCAGTGAAAGTTGAGAGATCATCTTCACCAATTACTTTTATGTCACCTGTTGACTGGTCATTACAGTAGCTCTTCAGTCTGATAAAATCTACAGTTATAGGTATAGATCTATCACTATTTCTGTTTAGTGCTTTGATGTAATCCAGCAGGTCAGCAAAGAATTTATAGCCCCCCTTGAGCACACAGAGGGCCACAATGTGATGGCCTCCCATCTCCTTCATCACATCTTGAGCCAGCCATTTGGTCCTGTCCATAATTAGTCCATGAGGAATAAACACCTTTTCCAAATCCTCAGCATAATGATTAGGTATACAAAATAAATCTAGGTCATAACCTGGTTCATCATCACTAATCACGATGCTGGGGCTGTGGGCCACCATAACGGAGCTGGCTGGTGTGCGGGCTGAGGGAAGACTGGGGAGGAGGAAGCCAACAGCAGGGCCAAGCAGGAGGCGGCACCACGCGGGAAAGCCCAGGATCACATCTTGGGTCACAAATCAAGCCTTGGTATATTTATGAAAATTGAAATCCTATCAGGCATCTTTTCCAACCACAATGCTGTGAGATTAGAAATCAATTACAGGGGAAAAATGGTAAAAAACATAAACACATGGAGGCTAAACAGTAAGTTACTGTATAACCAAGAGATCACTGAAGAAATCAAAGAGGAAATCAAAAAATACCTGGAGACAAATGACAATGAAAACACGATGATCCAAAACCCATGGAATGCAGCAAAAGCAGTTCTAAGAGGGAAGTTTATAGCAATACAAGCCTACCTCAAGAAACACGAAAAATCTCAAACAATCTAACCTTACACCTAAAGGAACTAGAGAAAGAAGAACAAAACCCAACGTTAGTAGAAGGAAAGAAATCATGAAGATCAGAGCAGAAATAAATGAAATAGAAACAAAGAAAACAATAGCAAAGATTAATAAAACTAAAAGCTGGTTCTTTGAGAAGATAAACAAAATTGATAAACCATTAGACAGATTCATCAAGAAAAAGAGAGAGAGGACTCAAATCAATAAAATTAGAAATGAAAGAGGAGAAGTTACAAAGGACACCACAGAAATAGAAAACATTGTAAGAGACTACTACAAGAAACTCTATACCAATAAATTGGACAGTATAGAAGAAATGGACAAATTCTTAGAAAGGTATAACATTCCAAGACTGAACCAGGAAGAAATAGAAAATATGAACAGACCAATCACAAGTAATGAAATTGAAACTGTGATTAAAAATCTTCCAACAAACAAAAGTCCAGGACCAGATGGCTTCACAGGTGAATTCTATCAAACATTTAGAGAAGGGCTAACACCCATCCTTCTCAAACTTTTCCAAAAAATTGCGGAGGAAGGAACACTTCCAAACTCATTCTACGAGGCCACCATCACCCTGATACCAAAACTAGACAAAGATATTGCAAAAAAAGAAAATTACAGATCAATATCAGTGATGAATATAGATGCAAAAATCCTCAACAAAATACTAGCAAGCAGAATCCAAATGTGATACACAATATTAACAAATTGAAGAATAAAACCCATGTGATCATCTCAATAGATGCAGAAAAAGCTTCTGACAAAGTTCAGCACCCATTTATGATAAAAACTCCAGAAAGTGGGCATAGAGGGAACCTACCTCGACATAATAAAGGCCATATATGACAAACCCACAGCCAACATCGTTCTCAAAGGTGAAAAACTGAAAGCATTTAAGATCAGGAAGAGGACAAGGATGTCCACTCTCACCACTGTTATTTAACATAGTTTTGGAAGTCCTAGCCACGGCAATCAGAGAAGAAAAAGGAATCCAAATTAGAAAAGAAGAAGTAAAACTGTTACTGTTTGCAGGTGACATGATATTTTACATAGATAATCCTAAAGATGCCACCAGAAAACTATTAGAGCTAATCAATGAGTTTGGTAAAGTTGCAGGATACAAAATTAATGCACTGAAATCTCTTGCATTCCTATACACTAACAGCAAAAGATCAGAAAGAAATTAAGAAAACAATCCCATTCACCGTTGCAACAAAAAGAATAAAATACCTAGGAATAAACCTACCTAAGGAGGTAAAAGACCGGTACTCAGAAAACTATAAGACACTGATGAAAGAAATCAAAGATGACACAAACAGATGGAGAGATATACCATGTTCTTGGATTGGAAGAATCAATATTGTGAAAATGACTATACTATCCAAAGCAATCTACAGATTCAATGCAATCCCTATCAAATTACCAGTAGCATTTTTTACAGAACTAGAACAAAAAATCTTAAAATTTGTATGGAGACCCAAGAGACCCTGAGTAGCCAAAGCAGTCTTGAGGGAAAAAAACGGAGCTAGAGGAATCAGACTCCCTGACTTCAGACTCTACTACAAAGCTCCAGTAATCAAGACAATATGGTACTGGCACAAAAATAGAAATATAGTTCCATGGAACAGGATAGAAAGTCCAGAGACAAACCCATGCACCTATAGTCAAATAATCTATGACAAAGGAAGCAAGGATATACAATGGAGAAAAGACAGCCTCTTCAATAAGTGGTGCTGGGAAAACTGGACAGCTACATGTAAAAGAATGAAATTAGAACACTCCCTAACACCATACACAAAAATAAGCTCAAAATGGATTAGAGACCTAAGTGTGAGTCTGGACACTATAAAACTCTTAGAGGAAAACATACGAAGAACACTCTTTGACATAAATCACAACAAGATCTTTTTTGACCCACTTCCTAGAGTAATGGAAATAAAAACAAAAATAAACAAACAGGACCTAATGAAACTTGAAAGCTTTTGCACAGCAAAGGAAATTATAAACAAGACAAAAAGACAACCCTCAGAATGGGAGAAGGTATTTGCAAACGAATCAACGGACAAAGGATTAATCTCCAAAATATATTAACATCTCATGCAGCTCAATATTAAAAAAAAAAACAACTCAATCAAAAAATGGGCAGAAGATCTAAACAGACATTTCTCCAAAGAAGACATACAGATGACCAAGAAGCACATGAAAAGATGCTCAGCATCACTAATTATTAGAGAAATGCAGATCAAAACTACAATGAGGTATCAACTCACACTGGTTAGAATGGGCATTATCAGAAAATCTACAAACAACAAATGCTGGAGAGGGTGTGGAGAAAAGTAAACCCTCTTGCACTGTTGGTGGGAATGTAAATTGGTACAGCCACTATGGAGAACAGTACGGAGATTCCTTAAAAAACTAAAAATATGACCCAGTAATCCCACTACTGGGCATATACCCAGAGAAGGCCATAATTCAAAAAGACACATGCACCCCAATGTTCATTGCAGCACTATTTACAATAGCCAGGTCATGGAAGCAACGTAAATGCCCATCAAAAGATGAATGAATAAAAAAGAAATGGTACATATATTTAATGGAATATTACTCAGCCATAAAAAGGAACACAATTGGGTCATTTGTAGAAATGTTGATGGACCTAGAGACTGCCATACAGAGTGAAATAAGTCAGAAAGAGAAAAACAGATATCGTATATTAACACATATATGTGGAATCTAGAAAAATGATACAGTTGAACTGGTTTGCAAGGCAGAAATAGAGACAGATGTAGAGAACAAACGTATGGACAACAAGGGGGGAAGCGGGGGGCAGGGTGGGATGAATTGGGAGATTTGGGTTGACATATACACACTAATATGTATAAAATAGATTAATAAGAACCTGCTTATAAAGAGAGAAATAAAATTTTAAAAAAGCAATGCGATGTTTGTAAAAATGCTAACCATATAAAGCTAAGTTGGGATGTAAAAAATATATATATAATGGGAATTTAAATTTGGAAAAGTTATTATTATACTTTGGGACTACTTTTAAGATTGTTACATTGAGCGATTCTGAGAACTTCCTGAATTTACACGAACTTGATTGACCTAAGTAACAACCTTCTGGCAGTGTTTCAGACATTACAAAGTTCTTAGGAAAGTAAATCATCAACTCTCATTGAATACCTACTATCTGTCAGGCGTTGTACTAGACTAGTGGTTCTCAAACTTGGCTGCACTTTAGAATTGCTTGGGGAGATTTTAAAATTCCCATAGCCAGTAAATCAGAATTTCCGGGTGTGGGGCCTGAACCTCAGCATTTTATGAAAGTCCTCAGGTGAGTCCATTGTGTAGCCAAATTTGAGCACCACTGGGTGAAGTGTGGGCTGAGATGGGTGGGGCTAGGCGTTGGCCCCCCCCCGCTTTTCAGTGGTCGGAGAACCACTATACAAGGAGGACACATTTGATCTGCTGTCTGGATGAGCTGAAGGAGCAGGCAGTTTGAAATTCTGTGGTGAAAACGTTTGGGGCAGAGGGAGCAGCTCTGCAAGTCCCTCAGATGTGAAGGAAGGGAAAGAAGGCCAGTGTGAATTACATAGGGAGTTGCAACTGAGTAAATAGAAGGGAGGTTGGCAGGGGCTGGCTCAGTGATTTCTTAGATGTTAGCATGCATCAGAAGCTCTTGGAGAGTTTTGTCGAAGGTGCATTGCAGGCCTTTACCCTCTGTGTTTCTGATTATTTAGGTCCGGGGTAGGGCCTGAGAATTTGCATTTCTAACAAGGTCCCAGGTGGTGCTCTGAAATCACACTTTGAGAACCACCAGGCTGGCTCATCTAGGGCTTTGCAAACCAAGAACAGGAATTTGGTTTTATTCTCGATGTATTGGGAGACCAGTGAAGGGTCAGAGATGTGATGTGGTCTGATTTACATATTTAAAAGATCACTCTTGGGCTTCTCTGGTGGCTCAGTGGATAAGAATCTGCCTGCTAGTGCAGGAGACAGGGGTTCAAGCCCTGCTCCAGGAAGATCCCACGTGCCGCGGAGCAACTAAGCCCGTGCACTACAACTTCTGAGCCTGCGCTCTAGAGCCCGTGAACCACAACTGCTGAGCCCACGCACCACAACTACTAGAGCCTGCGTGCCTAGAGCCCGTGCTCTGCAACAAGAGAAGCCACTGCAATGAGAAGCCCGTGCACCACAATGAAGAGTAGCCCCCGGTTGTGACAACTAGAGAAAGCCCGCGCACAGCACTGAAGACCCAGTGCAGCCAAAAATAAATAAGTAAAAATAAATATATTAAAAAAAAAAAGATCACTCTTGACTACTGCAGAGAATAATACATTTTAAGGGACAAGAGCCGAAAGTGGGGAAACAAGTCAGGAGGCTGTTGGAGCAGTCCAATCAAGAGCTGATAGCTTAATTGCCAGGGTGGTAGCAGAGGAACTGGTGAAAAGTATACAGGTTCAGGATGTGTTTTAGAGCTAAAAGCTCACAAGACTTGAAAATGAATTGGAAATAGGAGATAGGCATAGAGAGGAATTAAAATATGCCTAGAATTTTTGCTTGAGTTAACAAGGTGGTTAGTGTGGAGCCATTCCCAGGGATGGGGGGGACTGGGGGGACGCTTGGATGAGAATTGGGGGTAGAGAGGAGACTCAAGAGTTTTGATTCTGAGATACCTATGGGACATTCAAATGGCAAAGACCATGAGATTATTGGGCATATAAGTCAGAACTCAATAAACAGGTCAGGGTTGGAGATGTGAATTTGAGAGTTATCAACTTGCGGATGGTATTTAAAGCCATGGAATTTCATGAAATTACTTGGGGCTGAGGGTTGTAGAAGAGAAGAGAAGGGGGCAGACAAGGAGCCTTGGGGTGGCCTCGACACTTAGAAATCAGACAAAGAGATAAGGGCATTGAGACTGAGGAGTGGCAGTAAAGAAGGAGGAAAACAGTAGGTTGTATTGTCACACAAAGCCAAGGGAAGAGAATCCCAAGCAGAGGGCTTGAGCAGCTGTGAAGTGTGTCCATATTGGAATTTAGGCACTTACTCAATGTGAGATGAGATGTATAATTATCTATTAGATTTGAACACACATAGATGATTGGTGACCTTGACAAGAGAAATGTCTGTTAAGAGTCATATAATGCCTTGGGACTCCCCTTGTTGCCTTTTGTCACTGCTTATCTTTTTTTTTTTTTTTTTTTTTTTTTTTTTTGCGGTACGCGGGCCTCTCACTGCTGTGGCCTCTCCCGTTGCAGAGCACAGGCTCCGGATGCACAGGCTCAGCGGCCATGGCTCACGGGCCCAGCCGCTCCGCGGCATGTGGGATCCTCCCAGACCGGGGCACAAACCCGCGTCCCCTGCATCGGCAGGCGGACTCTCAACCACTGCGCCACCAGGGAAGCCCCCACTGCTTATCTTTTAAAGCCACTTAGATATATTTACTTTTATTAGATATAAGGCTCATCAAGAAAAGGGACCTTTTGTTCTTAATTGCATTCCCTCAAGCACATAGCACAATGTTATGCCCACCATTGGGACAGATTTTTGTTTAATATAATCTTCTCTTGTTTCATTAAACCCAGAGAGACACACTAAGAAATTGTTTTGAAGAACTGACCTCCACTTTATACTTGAAATGCGTAAGGTAGGAACCATCAAAACATTGCCAGATACTGTACTTCGAAGGACTGTCTTGTCAACACTTACCATAATGCATCTAATGTTTGATAGCCCTCTGTACTGAGACAGGGTGGCTGTTAAATTTCTTTTTGGTCATTAGAATGTGATACTTTAAAAACCTATTGTTTTAAAACTTATAATTCCATTCTTTTATTTTGTCTTTAATATCAAAGCTGTATTTTTGTATAGTATTTCTCTGAATCTATGAGGATACTATATAAATAAAGCAAACAGATGAGAGCCCATTGGACTTGTAGCTTATTAAGGATGCAAGTATTGATATATGTCATATACAATTGAAAGATTTCTTTCTTTCAAACAAAGTAGAGGTATTTGAGTAGATTTCTGTTGTTTTGCTGAGCGTCTCTTTTATTCCTTTTCATTTATTTTAAGGATATTAACATTGACAGGGATGGAGTGATGTTTACAGTGGACACATGATTTTGAAGTGCTTTGCAGATCAAGTGATAAAAAAATCAGTCAGTAGTGGTAGCAGGATACCAGTCAAACGGTAATTTGAATTCTCTGTTAAAATTAAGTTTGGCTATTTTCAAGATCAGTTATTGCATAACGTGGAATCGTACCTTAATTTTCATTATGAACGTTGAATATAATATTGAGATATTTTCATGAATAAAACGATGCTTTAACCTAAACGATAATTTACTGTGGCTTGTTATTTTTAGGGCTTGATTAGTGAATTTTTGTGTTGACACAGAAAAGGTTTCTATCTCAAATATCTTTTCAGTATAACCTTCTCTCCACCACCCTTGTGTAAAATTTGTTGCTGTAACTGTTGAAGGTAGTGGCCTCTGAGGAGCTTATGTGGAAATCCTTTGAGCAGGAAACTGGCCCAAACATCATTCCCATTTAAAAGGGTGGGGGGACTTCAATGGCAGTTAGTGCATTTTTAATATATTAATGAAAACTAGCATTCGTCTAAGCCGTAAACTACAGTTGTTATTGCATGTTGATGTATTACTCTGCTTTACCAAAATTTCCTATGCTTAGATTATGTTAAAAGCTTTGATTATTTTCACTGTACTTTTGGCTTTGGGGGACATTTAATTTAATTTTGTTATCGTTTCCAAGCATCTCAACTAAGAAATGTAAAACATTGGGAGAGATGTGAGTAGGTAAAAGGTATTTTAAGACTTTTGCTGGTGAGTAAGAGATCAAGTAAGTTACCAAGTCTTAAATCTACTTAGGATTCAGGCCAAATCCAGGCCTCTGCCTGGTGTTCTTTTCACTAGACTATACCATGTAGTGAACAAACTTTAACTGCATAGACACATTCCTGAATTTAATGTAAATGGATCGCAGTCGGGAACCAACATATAAATGATCCTACAGGCTCTTCCTCCTGAATACTACTATTCTTTCAAGAACTGAGTCCCTTTTTTCTTTGAAGTTACCTTAATACCTGCCTTCACGTCCTCACAGAGCTCATTTTAGCTTGCTCTGAGTCTTCAAGGTTACCCATCTGTTTTATGACACTTCGTTTTTTTGCTTTGTATATGTTGTTTGATTACTTACATATTGCATCTTCCCTGTTGGATTTCTAATTCATTGTGGAAGGATCTTGGTTTGATTCCCAATATGCTTTCCAATTTTCAGGACCAAAGGTGACAAATGCTTTATTATAATAATAGAGAACACTAAGATGTTCTTAATAGAAGTTCCATGTAAGTAATATTTCAACAAGTGCTTTGTTCTGCTTTCCTTTTTTTAAGTTGGTTTACCTTTAGTAATTTAAGATGGGTTTTTGGGACTTCCCTGGTGGCACAGTGGTTAAGAACCCGCTTGCCAATGCAGGGGACACGGGTTTGAGCCCTGGTCCGGGAAGATCCCACATGCCGCGGAGCAACTAAGCCCGTGCGCCACAACTACTGAGCCTGAGCTCTAGAGCCCACGAACCACAACTATTGAGCCTGTGTGCCACAACTACTCTAGGCCCGTGTGCCTAGAGCCTGTGCTCCGCAACAAGGGAAGCCACCACAGTGAGAAGCCTGTGCACCGCAACGCAGAGTAGCCCCCGCTCGCCACAACTAGAGAAAGCCCACGCACAGCAACGAAGACCCAAATGCAGCCATAAATAAATAAATAAACTTATAAGATGGATTTTCATTATAAGACTCAAAGTACCTTAGGAAATAAGACAGTCATACATATAAGAACATTAAAACTGTTAGAGTTCATTGCAGTGTGCAATAGACAGGAATTGTGATTCAATATGAACCTCGAAGGATAGATAATACAGGTAAAGGCAGAGAGAGTGGGGAGGGCATTCAAACGGTGACTTGGGGGAGCAAAACTTGGAGATGGGAAGGTGCCTTCAATGATGAAAGCAGGGGATGAGGAGGTGATGGTAGCAGCAGGAGGTGCCTATCAGACCTTCTATGGTACCACTTCTCTTGAAAGCCAAGTCCATTTTGTGGGCAAGGTTGTTCTTGATGCTTTACCTACCTGCGCGTGGTGGCTGGGCTTGTCTTCTGACCTTCCTCGTGAAACTCTTTTAAAGCCCTAAGGTTCCCAGTTATTCCTTGCTAATAAGTCCAGTGCATAGTTTTCAACACTCATCTTCTTAAAAATAAAACATAATCAGTTTCTAAAACCTAACACAGCTAATTCTGAGTACCTTGGTGGTAAGACCTTTTTTCCTTCCCAATTACGTGCTTAGGTACCTCATCTTTGTGGGAAGTATTCACTGAATGCATTCATTCAGTAAATATGAGTGCCTGCCATGTGGCCGACATTATTCTAGAGATTTTATACATTAGCAAATATGTGTGACACCAGGCAGTGGAGACAAGAACCTATACTCATGGGATTAACTACTCTAATGGAAGGAGACAGGATAAAAAAGTATGTTAGTTGCCCTGACAAGCCCTCAGACAAAAGTAAGGCAGAGAAATAGAGGTGTTAATCTTAAGGTCAGGAACAGACTCTGCAGGGGAACCTGAGTAGGAATTGTCCTAAGTGTGTTCAAGGAAAAGGCAAGAGTCATAGGATGGGAGTGCAGTGAGCCTAGGGCGAAAGTGGGACAGGGGAGCTTGGAGAGGCTAGAAGTAAGGGACGACAGATTGTCAAACTCCAGATCTTATTTTCGCTGAGGTCGGAAGCCGTCGGAGGGTGGGAAAGGAAGTTCTGTGGTCAAACTTAACATTTTAAGAGGATCACTCCAGCTGCTATGTTGAGAATAAAGTGTAAAGTGACAAGGTTGGGAGCAGGAAGACCACTTAGCAGCTTGAACAGAGGTGTTTGGTAATCAAGGTTGTTGATGGATTCTGGGTCTATTTATAATATAGAGCTGGCAGAATTTGTCAAGGGATTGGATTGTATGTGTGTGAGAGAGATTTTTGGCCCAAGCAACCGAAAGAATTGAGATTTACTAGGGCTTCCCTGGTGGCGCAGTGGTTGAGAGTCAGCCTGCCGATGCAGGGGACACGGGTTCGTGCCCCGGTCCGGGAAGATCCCACATGCCACAGAGCGGCTGGACCCGTGAGCCATGGCTGCTGAGCCTGCGCGTCCGGAGCCTGTGCTCTGCAATGGGAGAGGCCACAACAGTGAGAGGCCCACGTACTGCCAAAAAAAAAAGAATTGAGATTTACTGAGATGGGAAGACTTGGAGAGGAAAACGTTTGGTTTGGAGGAGATGGGAAGAGGAACTGGAAGTTTAGCTGGAGATTCCAGTTAGTCATCTGAGTCCAGATGTCAAGTAGGCATTGAATTTATAAATCTGGAGTCTAAGGGAGAGGAGATCCAAGCTGACTATTTGGCATTTAAGATTTTCTTCATATACATTTTGCAAAATTCTTGTTGTATTTATTGTAATAATTTTTTAAAATTAATTTTGGTTGCTACTGTAAAAGAAGTGTTTTCTTTCATTATACTTTGACTAGGTTTTGCTTATGTTTACGTAGGCTATTGATGCTGGCATGTATCATTTTGTGCCAAGCCACCTTGCTGAATTCTCTTAATTTATAAAAGCTTTTTCATAGATTCACTGGATTTCTCTTCTCCTTTGACTTTTCTGTGGAATTTTACCAAACTCTTCAATTCTGAGAGGTACTACTTTCTTTCATGGCTTGATTTGCTTTCCTTTGCCTAAAATATCAATTATTTCTTGTCTTTTCCTGTGAGTTTCTATTCATTCCCCCAAACCCAACTCATGTTTCCCATCTTGTCAAACATTTCTGGATTCCTAGGAAAGTTTCTCTTCCTATGAGCTGCAGCTGTACCATCTGCATACCTGTATCAGAACAATCATCAAAGTTTATTCTAATTTTGTATATATCTTTCAGTCCTTTTGGGGAAGGAGAACTGGGTCTTACTGTCTTTACATCCCCAGTGTTTAGCTGAATCTGCTACATGGTTGTCTGTTACAGGATAAATGTTTGTTGAATAGATGAGTAGTCAATTTGGGCAGATTAAAAACATTTGGAAATTGGATAACGTTTTTCTTCATATAGATTTTATAAACTTGTTATATTTATTGAAACACTTCTAAAAATTCATTTTTGTCACTATTGTAAAAGAAATCTTTTCTAAAGTGTAATATAACTTTGCAGTTATACTCCTAAAAACTAAGGCCTATTATTTTAGAAAATTAATGTAGGAACCTTGTTTCTGTTTTTTCATGATGCTGAGTGCACAAACGTGCTTGGATTTGTAAGACCTTAAATTTTGAAAATACTTAATGGCTGGATGTTACGTATTTACTTACAAAGAAGGCCTTTTATTTTGCATGGTTTTTATTTTTGCCTAGGAATCATCAAAGCATTGAATTGGCTATGTGTAGAATGTCTACTACTGTTTCTGTTATAAATCAGTTAAGGGGTTGTCCTAGTAAGTGGCACTGAGACATATTTATTAGAATAATTATTTGTAACATTTTTTATTAAAATAGAAATATACTTTATCAAATAACCAATCACAGTTCACTGTTCATTGCTAAGCACAGTGGGAAATACAGCATGCTTCTTTCTTACAGGGAGTAATAAACGTAGGCAGAGAGATGAAACTGGTACCCAGGGGAAAAAAATGGGAAAAATGTTACATTTGTGGAATCTGTTGTATGTGTCTTATAGGGAGACACTTGATATAGGGGGTGACAGGAGGGTGTTTTCAGCTAGATTTTGAAGCATAGGTAGAGTTTAATCTGGATAGAGAGGCAGAATACACTAGATTGGAAAAAATAGAATGAGAGGCACAAAGGTAAGAGCTATTAGGAGGTGTGGAAATGAGATACTGATTTCCATCCTAGGACAGTAGGAATTTTTATAATTTGTTCCACCAAAGAAAATGCAGTACTTCTGCTTCACTGTAGTGAACACACATTAATTGAATTTAATGAAGGCTGATATCAGATCTCTTTTTTTTTTTTTTTTTTTGCGGTATGTGGGCCTCTCACTGTTGTGGCCTCTCCCGTTGTGGAGCACAGGCTCCGGATGCGCAGGCTCAGCAGCCATGGCTCACGGGCCCAGCCGCTCCGCGGCACGTGGGATCTTTCCGGACCGGGGCATGAACCCGTGTCCCCTGCATCGGCAGGCGGACTCGCAACCACTGCGCCACCAGGGAAGCCCTCAGATCTCTTTTGTTACCATGTTTCTTTGTATTGCCAAGTAATTCAAGCATATTGTTGAAAACAAACAAATATGCTGATTTTTAAAAGGCAGAAGAAAAGTTTACTTAATTCCATTATCCCTAGTAAGCTAACAGTTAACATTTTAGTGCATTTTTTCCCCTAGGTGTGAAAAACATACATACACACATTTTGTGTTTTTATTAAATGAGATCCTATTAGCAAATTATTTTTAAAATACGTATATTTTATTCTCTGTTTTGTTTTTGTTTTAGGAGAAAACCAAAAGCCAAGGCACCGCTTCCTCCAGCTGAAACCAAATACCTTGATGCCTCTTCAGTTGATGATTCTGTAGAATCTTCTGCTTTTATCATGGAACAGAAAGAAAACATGATAGATAAAGATATTGAACTCTTGGTCGTTCTACCTGGGGATATTATCAAATCTACTACTGTTCATGGCAGGTACGATGGAGTGAAGGAAATACCAGGACTTCCCTTTCTTCTTCTGTAATTGAAACCCTCTGTTGTAGACTTCTTGATTTTTTTCTTTGGCAGATACTTTATTCATCACTCAGTTTACTTATCTATTAAAAAAGTAAATGCTAAGAGGTATTAAAATTTTTATAACAATGCTTTAAATATCAAATCTGTGAATTCCACAACCCCAGTGAAGTGACTCTTGGAATTTGGAACTATTTTACATTTTGTTAGTCATTAAAAAAAATTTTTTTTTAATAGCCTTTTCCAGAGGAACAGTCATCAGTTTTATTGATCTTCTAATTCAAACTTACAAAGTAAGCCAGGGACCCATAAGAAAACTCTTTCCCTTCCCTTCCAAATTATTCTTTCTCTTTTAAGCCGCTTCTCCAAATTTGACTTTGCAGAAGTTATTAACTACTCTTAAAAGGTAATACTCTTTTATTTATCAAAACAGATAAATCTGTAAAACTAGCAGGATTTTTCACATCATTGAATGATTTAATAAAGTTATTTAAAATGTGGATAAATTTAATAGAAACATAGAATTAAACTTGAATCCAGCGAGAAGGGAATATGTGATTTAGGAGACTGATTCCCCCCGCCCCCGCCGGTACGCGGGCCTCTCACTCTTGTGGCCTCTCCCGTTGCGGAGCACAGGCTCCGGACGCGCAGGCTCAGCAGCCATGGCTCACAGGCCCAGCCGCTCCGCGGCATGTGGGATCTTCCCGGACTGGGGCATGAACCCGTGTCCCTTGCATTGGCAGGTGGACTCTCAACCACTGCGCCACCAGGGGAGCCCAGGAGACTGATATTTTTAATACCTGAATAAAAATTGGAAAAATGGAATAAAGCCAAGCGTAATTTTCCATTTCATTTTGAAGTGGAAAGTTACATAAGTTGTATACTGGGTCTTGTTCCACCTTTCACCTTCAACTACCCGTTTGTTATCCAGAGTCCTGATTTAGAAATTTAAGCTATTTTGACCTTAGTATTGCATGTGTATGTATGTATGTGTGTGTAGAACGAAAGAATAAGCAGGCAACATATTGAGTACTGCATTTTTGCAATGTGGTTTTACCTAGGTGAAATTTATTCAAGATAACCTTAATCTTGAGATTTATTCTTAAGATTATGTACAACTTTATGAATTATTGAAAGTTCATGAAAATAAAAAAGTTCAGCATTAGCAAACAATACATAGTATTGTGTATTAAATTCTCATTAAATTTAAGTCAGTTGCACTTTGCCATTTATTTGGTATTGGAAGTAGTTTTGGAGATGACCCATTGAACCATATTTAGGAGGTTGAGAACCCTGTGACTGACCTTGGTGGGCGTCCACCTTAGATGCAGGTGGGTTTTGCCTCTTCTGAGGGAGGAAAGCATCTTGTAAGTTAGACACAGTGGCCATCGCGTCATCTTCAATCCTTGAAATCACACCATTACCCTGGTTTTAAAATAATAATGGTAATGGATGTGGCTGGGGTAATAAAGGCAATTCCTCTTATGTTCCCTGAATTCAAGGTAATTTTTTTAAAAGTCAGTATTTTTTCCTTGTTCTTCACTGATGTTGACAGGTAACAATGGTTTCATTATCAGTACTCCTCAAAATTTCATCTTGAATATACCAGTCATCTGTTTATATTGCCATCTTCTCTACTATCAGCCTTCTGGGTTCTTTTGTTTGTTTGTTTGTTTTTAAACCTCAGGGACTTCAGTATTAGAATCATGGGTTTCCCCTCTATCCTGTCACCCATCATAATTACTTTAAACTTTTCCACATGCTACCCTGAGCTAACTTTTCTTCTGTTTCCTTGACTCTGGGAAAATACATCCATAGTGTACATCCCCTGTCCACCTGGACCGTGGTATCTTACCACTTTGAAGCTGATCCAATACTGAGATCTTAGGTTCCCTCTTTGACACAACTTTTTTGAGTCTAGCTTACCCACTTTCTCTTTCTTAATTGGATTTGTTCTTCATCCTCCTTATGAAGTCTAATTGATGATTTCTCTTCCTGTTGCTGCATTTTTCTTCATATTTGACTTGGATTCTGCATCAGTCATTTCTACCACATTGGTACTTACAAGGATCCTAGATTTTCCCCATCCTTTTGACCTTCTAGCATGTTTGCCTTCCAGGTTCCTAAACTGGAGTAATTTTCCATCAGTCAGCTTTTTGTTTCTGGGCCACCAACTGTTGTTGAATTGCTTCAGTTTTCTTATCTATAAAAAATGTTTTATAACTGAATTGTTGTTGGGATTAAATGAAATACTTATCAGTGCCTGGCACATAGTGACTTCCACCATTCTCTTTTGAGAACTGTTTTCCTTAACCCTGGGCACTCTCCATTCATTCCCCACCCTCAGGTTAATCTGACTAAAACATCCCTCTGTTTGTGGCACTCGCTTTGATAAAAGACTGCAGGGATGGCAATTCAACAAAGTAAGGAAGTCCAAGCTAACAAGCCTGGACACTGGGCCACCTTCTTCTCTTCTCCTCTGGAGTTAAGCAGTCTTTCCTTCCCTACTCCCCTTTAAATAGCTTAAGCTTCAGCCGCATGACTCTTTGATACTACAGATACTCTACTTTTTCCACCACCACACTTTTTTTGGAAAGCTATTCCATCTTGAGTACCTTACCAGCCACATTTTATCCAGTTAATGTAGCTCAAGTGACACTTTTGATTTAAAGGCTCCCTGATCTCCCCAGAATGAACTATTACCTCTGACTTCCAAACTCTTCTGATACTTTATACCATTGATAGGACAATCATACATTGTCCTATGCTATAATTTATATGTGTATCTTATCTTCTTAAATAAACCATAAGATCCATGCAGGTATCATGACTTTTCTTCTTGGTGCTTAGCACAGTTTCTTTTTTCTTTCTTTCTTTTTCTTTTTTTTACAGTTTCTTGCAGTGTAGTATTTACCATTTAGTAAATTCAGCATATTGTCTCCCTAAATCTTATACGTTGATGGAGGTAGCAACTTAAATGGTGTGTCTTGAAGAGGCAATTGGATGGGTCCCAGTAGCTTTCCCAGAATCTCTTAAATATATTTCCTCAGGTAGAGAGTAAGGCAAGAATGCCCCAAATTCTGATTGCTTTTTAAATTTTGTTTGAAAAATTTAAACAAAACTTTAAATTTTGGGGCTGAAAAACTTTTCTGAGAGTAGAATTTGTTTTATATCAGTGTTTTTACTAGGGGGTTTGATTTTGAGACTTTGTTCCTAATAGTTTTATCACTCAGGAATGACTCAAGTTGTAGACACAATGACTAATTTTTTTTTAATATTAAATGTTTATAATTACAAGTGGTTGTGTGATTTGGAATATTTTAGGAGTGTGATTCTGGATATCTCAGGAGTGATTCCAGATATTTTAGAAGGCGGTTCAGGATTTCTTAAGAGTGTGATTTGGGGTATCTTGAAGGTTGCAGCAACTGCTGCCCCATTATTTAAAAAAACAAAACCAAAAACCAACGTTTAACAATAACAACAAAAACAAAAATGTACAAATAGAAACATTTATTCTATTTCTGAAAAATGTTAGCTACCTATGTGAAGACCCATGATATAGATAACTTAAATTTCTTCTGGGCTTTGTTACCATAAATGGAATAGGAACATTTTCAACAAAATGATACAGGAATTTAGTGGGGGACTACAGAAGAATCATTTTAAATAAGTTTAAGGGCATAAGGTTTTCTTAGCTAAATCAGAGTTCCATATGTTACTGTGAAGGATCTCTAATTTAATTTTTTGAGACCATCTCTTCTTAATTTGTCCAAATAGTCTTTGTATCTTATATTTATTTTGATAGTATTA